>NW_027665807.1:0-117429 GCF_963924005.1 Protomyctophum bolini
TCTTAGGTTAAAATAGATTCAAAATCGCACAGAGTCCAGACATCTTTTATTTGTGTGAATTTCAGCCTCTGTGGGGGGTATTTATATGCAAATATCATGACCAATGGCATTGAAATGGCAATGCAATGAACATCACTGATGACGTTTAGGTGAAAAAAGAACATAAAAAAAAGATTTAGTAATTAATTAAAATAGAATTGTTGCTAAAAAGCAACGCTGGGTCTTAGAGGTTTAAAACACCAACAATTTACAATTTACAATTTAGGCATTTAGCAGACGCTCTTAATCCAGAGCGACTTACATTAAGCAAGAACAAAAGCATGGGAATACATCACATAAAGACATTTATCATGAAACATGCGTAGCTAAGAAAGTAACAGTGGAATATCTATAATGAAACTATACATATAAGCTATACATCTATACTACTATGCTACACATATGTACTATGACGTGCTATGACTACTAGAATTGCTATCTAAGGGGGTGGGGTAAGTGCTATGGGCCATGATGGAGTCTGAAAAGGTGGGTTTTCAGACTACGGCGGAAGATTGGGAGTGATGCTGCAGTTCTGACTGCACCAAAAGGGGTTCCTGTCCAGAATGGATTAAGCCTTGGCTTCCATAATAAACCATAATGGTCCTCCTCAAATGGGGGTCCTCAGGCTAATTAGTGTCACTTTTGGGGGTCCTTGACTTGAAAAAGTTTGGGAACCTCTGGTTTAGTAAACAAGAGTAAAGTCCCAAACACAGCTCGGGGACTTTTCTTTTGGTGAGATTTGTTTCGGGACTTTGGGCCTAACAACACTTATCTTCCCACCACCCACACCCGTTCTTATTCTCCTTTCATCCAGGGCTGTGAGCCGTCCAAGGTCAACACGTCAGAAAGCTGGCCACTCGATGGAGAACAGTTGCTGTGGATGGAGGAGAGGAGAGGAGAGGAGAGGAGAGGAGAGGAGAGGAGAGGAGAGGAGAGGCGAGGCGAGGCGAGGAGAACATGACGAGGAGGAAACAAGACAGGCCTTCAATAGATCCAGTATGAGTCATTTTGTGAGCGTTGTGAGCTTGTAGATCAGCTCATTGTGACACGTTGTGAGCTTCTAGTCGGCTACTTTCAGCAAGTGTAAAATCAGTCATTACGACGGCATCAAGGCCCGCCAAAACACATTTTAGTCAACTGTAGATTTAGTCGACTAAAATCTTATGACATTCAGTCGACTAAAACTAGACTAACACTAAGACATTCCAGGTCACTAAAATGTGACTAAAACTAAAATAGAAAAGACTATGACTAAAACTAAAATAGAAATTTGCTGCCAAAAACAACACTGCTCACTGTTCCACATTAAATTATGTCTCGTTCATAAGCAAGAAACAAAAGTAGCAAAATGATTGTAATGCAATAAATGCATTGTCTGTTTTGAGAATAGAAAATAGAATAATATTATTATTATATTTCACTTGTAATGTATGGCCTATATTCTATGTCCTATATTATATAGAATAATATAATAGAATATAGAAAATATGCATATATACAAGTAAATGTCCTGAATTCAAAAATCCCGCAGCCATTTGGGTCCATTTTGTTCCAATTGTACACTCTCAGAGTTACAGACCCATAAGGGTCCATTTGGTTCCATTTGTACACTCAGAGTTACAGACCTGTTAGGGTCCATTTGGTTCCATTTGTACACTCAGAGTTACAGACCTGTAAGGGTCCATTTGGTACCTCTGAAATGTAGTGGATTATAAGCAAAAGTAGTGGTCATTTTAAATTTCATATTCTTTTCCGGGACACACTCAAATTCAAATTCAAATGAGCTTTATTGGCAATGAGAAAACATAGGTTTACTGTACATTTTGTACGTCAAAATACAATAAAAACAGTTGAAAATGTGTAAAGTATATACAGTGTTCTAACAGGGAATACAGATTTTTTTTTTTTTTTACGAAACAAAATAAATTGCAGTATTTCTTTGTAGTCACTTTGGGGCAAATAGTAGCATTTATTTGTAGTCACTTTGGGACTAATAGCAGCATTTTGTCTCAGGCCTTTTTAAATGTTATACAGGAGAAAAGAAAAAAAACCCTCAGATGAATTGAACATGGTGGACCCTCTTGTAAACCAGTGTAATGCTTTATGGTGTCGTCCACTCACAGTTAACAGTCTTTGTGTTGAGTTGTGCTTGAAATGTAATTCTGCAAACTGTTAATAATAATTACTTCAGTCAATCAAGTGGGGTCCGGGGACACCCAGGGGTCCTTGAGGGAGTTCCAGGGGGTCCCCAGCTAAATGATAGTTTGTAACCAAATGGTTCTGTAACTCTGAGAGTGTACAAATGCATTTGTACACTCTCAGAGTTAAATTAGCATTGATTTTACAATATAAATCGGGGGTCCCAGAGATAGAAATGCCATTAAAAAATGGCATGCATGTCAAACAGGGGGTCCTTGACATTGTCCACAGACTAATTAGTGTCATTTTGGGGGTCCTTGACATGAAAAAGACTGGGAACCCTGGATTACACACAGCACACACAATGTGTTGCATTCATCTCCAACACAAGGGCGACATCTAGTGGCGTGCTCCGCCCCCCCTCCCCCCCCCCCCACCCAGGCAGCAACTGTCAGTTTCATTGATTCCAGCTGTTCAGTAATTGTTACCGCAGCGCCTCGTTGTTTGTGTGTTTGTTTTAGCGGCACAATGCGGCAAGTCACGGCAGATTTATTTTGGTGTTTTCCTGAAGTTGTGCTTAAGTTATTTTCTTCTAATGAAAAGGAAGCAGAGCTGAATGCGTTTTTATGGCAGAATGAAGTAAAATGCGGTAAAAAGCAGAAGAATTCAAGCCAGGAGCAGACTGACTTAACGTCGTTCAGGTAAACAAAGCTGCTAATGCTAATGCTAGCGGGCCGTGCGTCTCGTTTAGAGACCCCCGGACCGCTGGCTATTTGGGGGTCCTTGACGTGAAAAGGTTTGTAAACCACTGGTTCACAAAACTTTTCACGTCAAAGACCCCCAAATAGCCAGCGGTCCAAATTGATGCTTTATTAGCTCCGCGGACCCCCTTTTGAAAAGATATGCCAGGGACCCCCCATAAGAGGGGGCTATAGCAGTGATTCTCAACCCGGGCCCAAGCTGTGCATACCCACGGATACCCCATAATAAGTTGCGGGGCGGGTGGGCACCTTAAAATATATAGGCTACTCTAAGGTGGGCACCCACTGTCGTTATAGGAACCTTCCACCACTTAACTGACCCGTTTGACATGCATTAGTCATACGGACCCCCATTTAGTGACATTTATATCTGGGAAAATCAATGTTAATTTAACTCTTGAGTGTACGAACGGGTCCATTTGGTTCCATGTGTTACACTCAGAGTTACAGACCCGAAAGGGCCCATTTGGTTCCATGTACTCTCGTCACAGACCTGTAAGGGTCCATTTGGTTCCATGTGTTACACTCTCAGATTTACAGACCCGTAAGGGTCCATTTGGTTCCATGTACTCTCAGTCACAGACCCTTAAGGGTCCATTTGGTTCCATGTGTTACACTCTCAGAGTTACAGACCCATAAGGGTCCATTCAGCTGTTGGGGACCCCCTGGAACTCCCTCAAGGACCCCTGGGGGTCCCTCGACCCCAGTTTGGGAACCACGTGGTCTAAAGTAAACAACAATGTTGAAGAAATGTTTAAAGAGAATAAAATAAATCTGCTCTTATGGGGGTCTATTTTGGGGGTGACATGAAAAAGTTTGGGAACCACTTCTATAAAAGGGGGCAGGTATATATAAGAATGTATTCCTCCTCCTGCTCCTTTTCGCCTTGGGTGTATCAGATAGGTATGAAAGACATATGAATTATTATCTATTATGATTTGTACTGTATTGTGAAAAAAAACATGAACATGAACATAAAATAGCAGATGTACAAGCTCTCAGTGCAGTACAAAGTGATGCACTGTGAGCTTATAGATCTGTTTGTCTTTGCTAACTAGCCTGCAATGTGCAACACTAGGTTATTGTTTTAACCCATTTTGAACGGGAACCCATTTTGGTGTCGGCATCATGTTATGCTTTAGCTATTGAAAAATGGCAGATCTACAAGCTCATAGCGCGCCACCGAGTGGTGCGCTACGAGCTTGTATGTCTGCTATTTTTGAAAAATCGAAGAACGACTGACTTTTTAAAATCTGATCTCAGATCAGAATGGGTTAATAATGGGATGAATCTAGAGTTGCAACACCCTCCACTGACATCCTATAAGCATCCAAAATGCAACCTACAAGCTTTGTAGAACAGCTAAAGTATAACATAATGCTTTAAAACACCAAAAGGGGTTAAAAAAAACCCTGTTTGGTCCCAAACCCACCTGATACAGTTCTCCTCTGCAGAGAACGCCCGTCAGAAGCAGGAGGGCGTGGTCAGCAGCTCCGTGGTGTATTTCACGGAGGACGGGCCGGCGCTGCCCGCCTCGGACCCTCAGCCCCTGAAGCTGCGTCGCATCCTGAACCTCACAGACCACACCCCCATGGAGACCCTGGAGGACATCTTCAGGAAGCTGGTCACCCGGAGCGGGTGAGTGACCAATCACAGCTAAGCATAACATCAAATCAAATCATACATTTATTTAGCCCATTTTGTTAGCATTATGTTATGCTTTAGCTATTGAAAAATAGCAGATCTACAAGCTCATAGCACGGCACCGAGTGGCGCGCTACGAGCTTGTAGGTCTGCTATTTTTGAAAAATTGAAGAACGACTGACATAGAAACAGCTTTTTCAGAAAACTGTTAGAATCTGATCTCAGGTCAAAATGGGTTAAATAGCACATTTAAAAACAATTCTCATTCTACCAAAGTTCTTCACAAGGCAGAATATAGTACAGTACAATACAATAGGACAAAGTAATCTGAATAGAATGGAAAGGTGCAAGATCATGCCGGGGATGCAAAGGCTTGTGAATATAAAAATGTTTTAAGTTGTGATTTAAATGACATTAAACTCACCAACACTGCAGCTGTAGGGGAAGCTTGAATTATCCTTTTTAAATCTGCCAAGCATTTGTGACTAAATTTGACTGAATTGATTTGAGGGAATCATAGCTTCAAATGGACATATTGGTTGTTCAGTTTGACCCACCAGTTTTGGAGATATGGCATATTTACATGTCTTCTGTGGACTCTAACATTACACCTAGCTACATGTCTAAGCATTTATTTCATATTTACATATCTAACATTACACCACCATGTTTGGGCATTTTTTTCATATTTACATGTCGATTTCAGCTCTGACACTTATTTCAGCCATGCTCTAGTACAGGGTTGGGCAACTGTGACGATGGAGAGGGCCACTATATTTCCACACTCACTCCAGAGGGCCGCATTGCATATTACTGTCGTAGCAAAAATAAACAAACAATTTTAGTACAGTGGTTCCCAAAGTGGGGTCCGGGGACCCCCAGGGGTCCTTGAGGGAGTTCCAGGGGGTGTACAAATGTACATTTGTACACTCTGAGTTAAATTAACTTTGATTTTACAACATAAATTGGGGGTCCCAGAGATAGAAGAGCAGCCTCCTCCTCTGATTTCATATCATAATGTTTGTAATAATTCATAATCTGTTCAATAAAAACATATTTGACAAAAAAATAATAATTGTGATTAGGTTCAGGTTCAGGTT
This sequence comes from Protomyctophum bolini, assembly GCF_963924005.1. NCBI lineage: Eukaryota > Metazoa > Chordata > Actinopteri > Myctophiformes > Myctophidae > Protomyctophum > Protomyctophum bolini. The sequence goes on from NW_027665807.1 coordinate 5,684, forward strand.
AATTTATGTGTTTGTCCCCGAAACATTTGGGCCACATTTTCACGATTTTTCAAAAAATAGCAGACCTACAAGCTTTGTAGATCTATGACATAGGGTTAGGGTTAGGGTTAAGGGTTAAGTTTAGGGATAAGGGGTTTTAGCGGTGACGAAAATGGAGCCCCTAATGTCTCGGGCCATTTTACCCTCAACATCTTATTTACCAGTAAGACGCCCTGAGGGTGAGAAGCGCTTTAGGGCGTGGGAGCGTGCACGCATCCGCCTGGGTGACGGCAGATCAACTGTTCTGGCCATATATGGAGCGTGTCTTGAGTGTACAGGGTTTGATGAGGTCAGACGAGAGTTGTCTGGCCGGCTCCATATGTGCAGATCTAGGTGATGATCAGTCTTCTCCATGTATGGCTATCCAGGGTTAGATGAGGTCCGTGGCGTGATCTATGGTGGCGTGAGGCGTGACCATATTATAAAATATATATTCTAAAACTACTAACTAAACTATAGTTTTAAAGTTAGGTAGTTAAACTATCTAAAGCTAACTAACTAACTTTAAGTTTCTATTGCTTTAATTACCATTCAAGCCAGTTAAAAAAAGCTGTAATTTTGCACGATGGCAGTCTCGGTTAATTTTTTTTTTAAGTTTGTTTGATAAAACACACGGTTTTATTTTATCCACCACTAACACTGCTATTGTTTAACCCATTTAGCCCCGAGGATGATTCTGAATCATGACAGTTTTCTGAAAACCCTCCATGTTTCCATGTCAGTGGTTCCATCCCAAACAGATTCATGTCGAGGACACCCAGAAATATATCATGTAATTGGCCGACGAACCCCATCTGAAAGCATGTTGTTCCAGGGTTCCTGTATTTTTCCATAGCTAAATTATAACAAAATGTTTAAAACACAAAGGGGTTCCTGCCCCAAAATGGGTTAAACGTTAGTGTTTTAATAGGACTGTTTATTGGACAATGTGAGGAATGTTTGACCTTGAGAAGCCAACGGTGTTCCAAACAGTGGTGGAAAGTAAATAATTAAATTTTAATACTGACTTATAGTGTGGGAAATATAGGCCTACTCCACTATTTATTTTAAAACTTAACTACTAGCTATACTTTTGCAGATTTGGATTATTATTACAAAACATGCTAGCCTACATTGTTCATTCACCACTACAGCCATACATTTGAAAATGGCTGATCTACAAGCACACAATCGCACACAATACAATGCGACACACTGTGAGCTTGTATTCTGCATAGCCTATACTGTTGGTCATTTTGATGCCAATACCTATTTACTTTTACTCAAGTTGTATAATCAATATAAATATAGATGGGCCTGTCAATCAGACTCTAGAATCAGACACTGGGTCTTTCACCTGCCATAGATCAGCCTGTCAATCACAGACTAGAATCGGACACAAGGATCGGATCAAGTTTTACGGCATCGTCATAATCGCTTGTTAGTTTGTAAGCTATATAAGCAGCTATAGTTTTGTTGTGTACACTTATTAAATATGTCAGTAATTTCTTATATGTTATATATTGATGTTATTTGTCATATCTAGCCTGTGATATTAGTATTAGTGATACTAATAATATCATCCTCATATCATATCAATGAATCATATCATATCAATTTGAGTTAAAAACTTTGGCTCTGAAATAATATATATTCAAAGATTCGTAGCGTAGCACTCTGTGCCATGCTACGAGGTTAGCATTACGTTATGCTTTAGCTATTGAAAAATAGCAGATCTACAAGCTCGAGTGGCGCGCTACGAGCTTGTAGGTCTGCTAGGGTTAGGGTTAGGGTTAGGTCTGTATACAGTATATCTGTATGTACTGTTAACTGGACGACACCAACTGGTGTCGTCCAGTTAACAGTTTTTGTATTGAGTTGTACTTGAAATGTACTGTAATTCTGCAAACTGTTAATAAATCAATCAATCAATGATGTGTCCTCTCTTGCAGGTAGAGGCAGCCAGCTCTCCTCCCCTGGGCCCGCCTCGCACACACACACACACACACCCACCCACTGTCCCATCTCCACTGGGCCCGCCTCGCACACACACACACCCACCCACTGTCCCATCTCCACTGGGCCCGCCTCGCACACACACACACCCACCCACTGTCCCATCTCCACTGGGCCCGCCTCGCACACACACACACACCCACCCACTGTCCCATCTCCACTGGGCCCGCCTCGCACACACACACACCCACCCACCAATAAGACGCCTGTCCGCCTCCCACACACACACACACACCCACCCACCAATAAGACGCCTGGGGGCGAGATCACGTGCACGCATCCACCTCGTTGACGGGAGACTCCTGAACAGGTGAGCTCCATATATGGAGATCTAAGGGTGGTGGCTGGGGCACGGCTGCACAAATAACTTTGGGGCGGGCACGTCTAGAGTTTAAATGGACAGGTATCAGTCAACAGGCCCGTCTAGAGTTTAAATGGACAGGTATCAGTCAACAGGCACACGTCTAGAGTTTAAATGGACAGGTATCAGTCAACAGGCCTGTCTAGAGTTTAAATGGGCAGGTATCAGTCAACAGGCACGTCTAGAGTTTAAATGGACAGGTATCAGTCAACAGGCCCGTCTAGAGTTTAAATGGACAGGTATCAGTAAACTGGCCCATCTAGAGTTTAAATGAACAGGTATCAGTAAACTGGCCCGTCTAGAGTTTAAATGAACAGGTATCAGTAAACTGGCCCATCTAGAGTTTAAATGAACAGGTATCAGTAAACTGGCCCGTCTAGAGTTTAATCCTTTTTGTATTTATTTTTTTTTCTTTTAAAGGAAAATAATGGCTGGTATCCTGGAACGACAGCGGTACAGGGTGGGAGAGGCTCAGATGTGATCAGGTGTGTAGGGTGACCCTGCCTGTGGGAGATGGGTTAGTTAGGCTGACCCTACAACTCCCTCAGGCACGCCCGGAAGGTTCTCTTCCGTGCGTGTGATGATCGGACTTCACTGTCTGGTTTCCACGCGGCCCTTTTACAACTGCCATCTCGTCTGGAAGTCCCCTGGTTGTCCAGGCGGCCCCTACTTACAACCTGCCATCTCGTCTGGAAGTCCCTTGAGGTAAGACATGATCCAGGCTACTAAAATTTACTCCAGCTATTTTTGAGGCCGTTCTCACAATCTGTTGGGTGTTATTTTCCCTTTATGTTCAGGTTTCCGTACCAGCTAATGATGGAGAAGGAGATAATTGACTCAATAAATGCACTGTAGAACAGTTTCATTAGAGATTTGTCAACCTGAAATTTGGCGAGCCTCCTCAAACAAAAGAGGCGTTGTTGGCCTTTCTTAAACAGCAAATCACAGTTTACATCGAATTTCAGCTTGCTATCAAATGCAGTGCCTAAGTATTTGTAGCTGGTCACCAGCTACAACTTGCTCACCAATGGACAACACTGCTCTGGGGGGGGATCTCCTATAATAATAATAATAATATCTGGGACAAGTGGCATTTCTTCCTCAGCCTAGTGGGAATATGCATGCACAGTTTAACCGCAATCGGACGCTGCGTTGAGTAGTTTTCGCGATTTGTACAAAACGGGTACAAAGCGGGCTACTCCTGAAAAGTTTAGAAGCCAATCGTAGCCAATGAGGGTGGATTATGAGAAATCAAACAAACCCATATTGATCACATGACTATGGAGAGCATGTGTACCGATTTGCGTAAAAATTTCACGGGAATCACACGATGTGTTCATGATTTGCAGCATTTTGTTTGAAACTGAGCACTTTGGACTTTGGAAGCCAATCTTAGCCAATCAGGATGTAGTCTGAGAAATCTGAAAGACCTGTTTCGTTGAATGGCTCTAGAGGGACTGTACCAATTTGCATGATGTTTGGACAAAATCTGTAGGTGTACTGTCCAAAAACTTGTTTTGCACAAAGCGGCCTCCTGGTGGCGCTATAACAGGCCGTTCTGGAGATTTTGGGGCAGAGGTTCATCGTTGGCATCCAGGGAAAATTTGGCATCGACCGGGTTAACGGTGCCGGAGATTAGCTGTTCACAGACGGACGGACGGACGGACGGACGGAGTGCAAAACATACTCTCTCCCCACGCCTTCGGCCTGGTGGAGATCTACTAAAAGCTTGTAGATCGGCTATTTTTGCTACGACAGTAATATGCAACGTGGCCCTCTGGAGTGAGTGTGGAACTATAGTGGCCCTCTGGAGTGAGTGTGGAACTACAGTGGCCCTCTGGAGTGAGTGTGGAACTATAGTGGCCCTCTGGAGTGAGTGTGGAACTACAGTGGCCCTCTGGTGTGAGTGTGGAACTATAGTGGCCCTCTGGAGTGAGTGTGGAACTCTAGTGGCCCTCTGGAGTGAGTGTGGAACTATAGTGGCCCTCTGGAGTGAGTGTGGAACTATAGTGGCCCTCTGGAGTGAGTGAATGAGTGTGGAACTATAGTGGCCCTCTGGAGTGAGTGTGGAACTATAGTGGCCCTCTGGAATGAGTGTGGAACTATAGTGGCCCTCTGGAGTGAGTGTGGAACTATAGTGGCCCCCTGCTTAGGCGTCTGGGAGAAATGCGAAGCCCTGTGCGAGATGTCGGGGGGGGGGGGGGGGGGGGGGAATAATACTTAATTAATACTTACTTTTGCCTTCCCTTTCCTACAAATATTATGCCAGCTTCTCATCTCCAATGAGTAAGAAATTGACATGCAGCCCAATTCAGCAGCTTAACAGTGTGAATGTAGAGATTGTGGTCCTCCACATTGTGTTATTTTATTTGTTGTAAGGAAGCTATATGTAGTTAACATGACATGAGTCATGTCAAGCAAGCTGTCACAGGAGGAGTCTCTGGGGCTGACACCCTCTCCTCTCCTCTCCTCTCCTCTGCTCTCCCCTGTAGGCCAGAGGCACCACTGGTGGTACTTGAGCACCTTCTGGTGGTACACAGAGGAGTCACACCTAGCTGTTAATTGAATATTTGAGGACGGATTAATCGCATTATAAATGTCATCAGTTGTGCTGATTAGTGATTAGACTGAGTTTAGTCAGAGCAGCAGAATTATTGTCTTCTAGGAATGGAAAAATAAAGGTACTCATTATGCAGAATGTCCCATTTAAAGTTTACAAATGTATTAAAAAAATGAAAATAGCCGATCTACAACCCCTAACCCTAACCGCTGCGACATGTTGTGCATGAGCTTGTAGATCGGCTATTTTCAGCGGGGTGAAAGAAAAAAACAGTCATTCCGACGGCATCAAGGCCCGCCGAAATACATTTCAGTCGACTAAATCAAGGGTAAAAAAGAGGCTGAAAATAGCCGATCTACAAGCTCATGCACAACATGTCGCAGCGTGACACTTTGTCAGCTTGTAGATCTGCTATCTTCAGCATGCAACCAAGTGTAAAATGACTTATACTGGATCTCTTGTCCACAGTCTAGTTTTCATTTGTTGACGAAATTGTCAGTATATTTAGTCTTAGTTTTAGTCATCATGGCTTAGTTTTAATTTAGTTTTTATGTACATAGTTTTTGTCAGTGAAAAAAGGGTAGTCCTCTGGAGTGAGTGTGGAACTATAGTGGCCCTCTGGAGTGAGTGTGGAACTACAGTGGCCCTCTGGAGTGAGTGTGGAACTATAGTGGCCCTCTGGAGTGAGTGTGGAACTACAGTGGCCCTCTGGTGTGAGTGTGGAACTATAGTGGCCCTCTGGAGTGAGTGTGGAACTCTAGTGGCCCTCTGGAGTGAGTGTGGAACTATAGTGGCCCTCTGGAGTGAGTGTGGAACTATAGTGGCCCTCTGGAGTGAGTGAATGAGTGTGGAACTATAGTGGCCCTCTGGAGTGAGTGTGGAACTATAGTGGCCCTCTGGAGTGAGTGAATGAGTGTGGAACTATAGTGGCCCTCTGGAGTGAGTGTGGAACTATAGTGGCCCCCTGCTTAGGCGTCTGGGAGAAATGCGAAGCCCTGTGCGAGATGTCGGGGGGGGGGCGGGGGGGAATAATACTTAATTAATACTTACTTTTGCCTTCCCTTTCCTACAAATATTATGCCAGCTTCTCATCTCCAATGAGTAAGAAATTGACATGCAGCCCAATTCAGCAGCTTAACAGTGTGAATGTAGAGATTGTGGTCCTCCACATTGTGTTATTTTATTTGTTGTAAGGAAGCTATATGTAGTTAACATGACATGAGTCATGTCAAGCAAGCTGTCACAGGAGGAGTCTCTGGGGCTGACACCCTCTCCTCTCCTCTCCTCTGCTCTCCCCTGTAGGCCAGAGGCACCACTGGTGGTACTTGAGCACCTTCTGGTGGTACACAGAGGAGTCACACCTAGCTGTTAATTGAATATTTGAGGACGGATTAATCGCATTATAAATGTCATCAGTTGTGCTGATTAGTGATTAGACTGAGTTTAGTCAGAGCAGCAGAATTATTGTCTTCTAGGAATGGAAAAATAAAGGTACTCATTATGCAGAATGTCGACTGACGCCAGTCCCGCCCCCTTTCATGACGACGCCAGGCCCAGGAAATGATTCCCAATGCATGTTTACATTTCAAAAAGTATTTATTTAACGACCTTTAAGCGTCGTACGAAGCCAACTCGAGTCGTGACAAATCATGACAATAAACACAATATTTTGGACCAAACAAATGATTACAAATAATTAAAAAAAATAAGTGTTGTAACCTGCCGTTTTTTAAATCATTTCTAACTATTTGTTCGGCCCAAAACATTGTGTTTATTGTCTTGATTTGTCACAAGTCGAGTTGTCTTTGTCCGCAGCGTATAAATATAAACGTCTTTAAATAAATACTTTTTGAAATGTCTATGAGGAAAATGAACAGGAGATTAGCTGTTCACAGACGGACGGACGGACGGACGGACGGAGTGCAAAACATACTCTCTCCCCACGCCTTCGGCCTGGTGGAGATCTACTAAAAGCTTGTAGATCGGCTATTTTTGCTACGACAGTAATATGCAACGTGGCCCTCTGGAGTGAGTGTGGAACTATAGTGGCCCTCTGGAGTGAGTGTGGAACTACAGTGGCCCTCTGGAGTGAGTGTGGAACTATAGTGGCCCTCTGGAGTGAGTGTGGAACTACAGTGGCCCTCTGGTGTGAGTGTGGAACTATAGTGGCCCTCTGGAGTGAGTGTGGAACTCTAGTGGCCCTCTGGAGTGAGTGTGGAACTATAGTGGCCCTCTGGAGTGAGTGTGGAACTATAGTGGCCCTCTGGAGTGAGTGAATGAGTGTGGAACTATAGTGGCCCTCTGGAGTGAGTGTGGAACTATAGTGGCCCTCTGGAGTGAGTGAATGAGTGTGGAACTATAGTGGCCCTCTGGAGTGAGTGTGGAACTATAGTGGCCCCCTGCTTAGGCGTCTGGGAGAAATGCGAAGCCCTGTGCGAGATGTCGGGGGGGGGCGGGGGGGAATAATACTTAATTAATACTTACTTTTGCCTTCCCTTTCCTACAAATATTATGCCAGCTTCTCATCTCCAATGAGTAAGAAATTGACATGCAGCCCAATTCAGCAGCTTAACAGTGTGAATGTAGAGATTGTGGTCCTCCACATTGTGTTATTTTATTTGTTGTAAGGAAGCTATATGTAGTTAACATGACATGAGTCATGTCAAGCAAGCTGTCACAGGAGGAGTCTCTGGGGCTGACACCCTCTCCTCTCCTCTCCTCTGCTCTCCCCTGTAGGCCAGAGGCACCACTGGTGGTACTTGAGCACCTTCTGGTGGTACACAGAGGAGTCACACCTAGCTGTTAATTGAATATTTGAGGACGGATTAATCGCATTATAAATGTCATCAGTTGTGCTGATTAGTGATTAGACTGAGTTTAGTCAGAGCAGCAGAATTATTGTCTTCTAGGAATGGAAAAATAAAGGTACTCATTATGCAGAATGTCCCATTTAAAGTTTACAAATGTATTAAAAAAATGAAAATAGCCGATCTACAACCCCTAACCCTAACCGCTGCGACATGTTGTGCATGAGCTTGTAGATCGGCTATTTTCAGCGGGGTGAAAGAAAAAAACAGTCATTCCGACGGCATCAAGGCCCGCCGAAATACATTTCAGTCGACTAAATCAAGGGTAAAAAAGAGGCTGAAAATAGCCGATCTACAAGCTCATGCACAACATGTCGCAGCGTGACACTTTGTCAGCTTGTAGATCTGCTATCTTCAGCATGCAACCAAGTGTAAAATGACTTATACTGGATCTCTTGTCCACAGTCTAGTTTTCATTTGTTGACGAAATTGTCAGTATATTTAGTCTTAGTTTTAGTCATCATGGCTTAGTTTTAATTTAGTTTTTATGTACATAGTTTTTGTCAGTGAAAAAAGGGTAGTCGACTGACGCCAGTCCCGCCCCCTTTCATGACGACGCCAGGCCCAGGAAATGATTCCAAATGCATGTTTACATTTCAAAAATTATTTATTTAACGACCTTTAAGCGTCGTACGAAGCCAACTCGAGTCGAGTCGAGAATATTGTGTTTATTGTCATGATTTGTCACAAATCATGACAATAAACACAATATTTTGGACCAAACAAATGATTACAAATAATTTAAAAAAAAAGAAGTGTCGTAACCTGCCGTTTTTTAAATCATTTCTAACTATTTGTTCGGCCCAAAACATTGTGTTTATTGTCTTGATTTGTCACAAGTCGAGTTGTCTTTGTCCGCAGCGTATAAATATAAACGTCTTTAAATAAATACTTTTTGAAATGTCTATGAGGAAAATGAACAGGAGATTAGCTGTTCACAGACGGACGGACGGACGGACGGACGGACGGACGGAGTGCAAAACATACTCTCTCCCCACGCCTTCGGCCTGGTGGAGATCTACTAAAAGCTTGTAGATCGGCTATTTTTGCTACGACAGTAATATGCAACGTGGCCCTCTGGAGTGAGTGTGGAACTATAGTGGCCCTCTGGAGTGAGTGTGGAACTACAGTGGCCCTCTGGAGTGAGTGTGGAACTATAGTGGCCCTCTGGAGTGAGTGTGGAACTACAGTGGCCCTCTGGTGTGAGTGTGGAACTATAGTGGCCCTCTGGAGTGAGTGTGGAACTCTAGTGGCCCTCTGGAGTGAGTGTGGAACTATAGTGGCCCTCTGGAGTGAGTGTGGAACTATAGTGGCCCTCTGGAGTGAGTGAATGAGTGTGGAACTATAGTGGCCCTCTGGAGTGAGTGTGGAACTATAGTGGCCCTCTGGAGTGAGTGAATGAGTGTGGAACTATAGTGGCCCTCTGGAGTGAGTGTTGAACTAGTGGCCCCCTGCTTAGGCGTCTGGGAGAAATGCGAAGCCCTGTGCGAGATGTCGGGGGGGGGGGGGGGGGGAATAATACTTAATTAATACTTACTTTTGCCTTCCCTTTCCTACAAATATTATGCCAGCTTCTCATCTCCAATGAGTAAGAAATTGACATGCAGCCCAATTCAGCAGCTTAACAGTGTGAATGTAGAGATTGTGGTCCTCCACATTGTGTTATTTTATTTGTTGTAAGGAAGCTATATGTAGTTAACATGACATGAGTCATGTCAAGCAAGCTGTCACAGGAGGAGTCTTTGGGGCTGACACCCTCTCCTCTCCTCTCCTCTCCTCTCCTCTGCTCTCCCCTGTAGGCCAGAGGCACCACTGGTGGTACTTGAGCACCTTCTGGTGGTACACAGAGGAGTCACACCTAGCTGTTAATTGAATATTTGAGGACGGATTAATCGCATTATAAATGTCATCAGTTGTGCTGATTAGTGATTAGACTGAGTTTAGTCAGAGCAGCAGAATTATTGTCTTCTAGGAATATCGGTTCTAGTGAGCAGAAAGAATCAATAATAAGCAGACTTGGTAACCTGACTGTAGAAAGTAACAGTAAAGTAAAGAACCTGGGGGTTATTATTGATTCTGAATTGAATTTCAATTCACACATTAATCATGTTACCAAGATTGCCTTTTTTCACCTTAGAAATATTGCACGAATCAGAGCCTTTTTGTCCTTGGACGATGCAAAAACGCTAATCCACGCCTTTGTTTTTTCTCGGCTTGACTACTGCTATTCACTTTTTTCAGGACTGCCTAAGAAAACAACTGACAGACTACAACTTGTCCAAAATGCAGCAGCCAGAGTTTTAACTAGAACTAAGATGAGAGAACATATTACTCCAGTTTTGGCATCACTGCACTGGCTTCCGGTTGTTTTTAGGATTGCTCTCCTAAAAACTCTCTCTCTAGCTCTCAATGGTCTCGCACCTTCCTACCTACATGACTGCCTGCCTAAATATGTCCCAAACCGCCCCCTAAGGTCTTCCACTGCCGGCCTGCTCGCTTTGCCAAAAAAAATGGCAACTAAAAAACACGGGGAAGCAGCTTTTTGCTTCTACGGGCCGTCGGCATGGAACAAGCTCCCACTGTACCTTCGTCAGGCAGCCTCTGTAGACATTTTTAAAGCTCAGCTCAAGACCCACTTCTACAACATTGCTTTTAATTGATCTTTTATTTTTTTATTTTTGTTATTCATGTCCTCACTGTATTGCATTACTGCTTGTTTTTAATGCTGTTGCCTTGTTTTTCTTTTATCCTCCATTTCTCTGTAAAGCACTTTGAGCTGCATTTCATGTCATGAAAGGTGCTATACAAATAAAGTTTTATTATTATTATTATTATTACTATAGAGTGGTTTGTTGTGATAATACTCCTACTTTAGAGTGTGGTTTGTTGTGATAATGCTCCTACTATAGAGTGTGGTTTGTTGTGATAATGCTCCCTACTATAGAGTGGTTTGTTGTGATAATGATCCTACTATAGAGTGTGGTTTGTTGTGATAATGCTCCCTACTATAGAGTGTGGTTTGTTGTGATAATGCTCCCTACTATAGAGTGTGGTTTGCTGTGATAATGCTCCTACTATAGAGTGTGGTTTGTTGTGATAATGATCCTACTATAGAGTGTGGTTTGTTGTGATAATGCTCCGTACTATAGAGTGTGGTTTGTTGTGATAATGCTCCCTAATATAGAGTGGTTTGTTGTGATAATGCTCCCTACTATAGAGTGTGGTTTGTTGTGATAATGCTCCCTACTATAGAGTGTGGTTTGTTGTGATAATGCTCCTACTATAGAGTGGTTTGTTGTGATAATGCTCCTACTATAGAGTGTGGTTTGTTGTAATAATGCTCCCTACTATAGAGTGTGGTTTTGTTGTGATAATGCTCCTACTATAGAGTGTGGTTTGTTGTGATAATGCTCCCTACTATAGAGTGTGGTTTGTTGTGATAATGCTCCTACTATAGAGTGTGGTTTGTTGTGATAATGCTCCTACTATAGAGTGTGGTTTGTTGTAATAATGCTCCCTACTATAGAGTGGTTTTGTTGTGATAATGCTCCTACTATAGAGTGTGGTTTGTTGTGATAATGCTCCTACTATAGAGTGGGGTTTGTTGTGATAATGCTCCTACTATAGAGTGTGGTTTTGTTGTGATAATGCTCCTACTATAGAGTGGTTTGTTGTGATAATGCTCCTACTATAGAGTGTGGTTTGTTGTGATAATGCTCCCTACTATAGAGTGTGGTTTTGTTGTGATAATGCTCCTACTATAGAGTGTGGTTTGTTGTGATAATGCTCCCTACTATAGAGTGTGGTTTGTTGTGATAATGCTCCCTACTATAGAGTGTGGTTTTGTTGTGATAATGCTCCTACTATAGAGTGTGGTTTGTTGTGATCATGCTCCTACTATAGAGTGTGGTTTGTTGTGATAATGCTCCCTACTATAGAGTGGTTTTGTTGTGATAATGCTCCTACTATAGAGTGTGGTTTGTTGTGATAATGCTCCTACTATAGAGTGGGGTTTGTTGTGATAATGCTCCTACTATAGAGTGGTTTGTTGTCATAATGCTCCCTACTATAGAGTGTGGTTTTGTTGTGATAATGCTCCTACTATAGAGTGGTTTGTTGTGATAATGCTCCTACTATAGAGTGTGGTTTGTTGTGATAATGCTCCTACTATAGAGTGTGGTTTGTTGTGATAATGCTCCCTACTATAGAGTGGTTTGTTGTGATAATGCTCCTACTATAGAGTGTGGTTTGTTGTGATAATGCTCCCTACTATAGAGTATGGTTTGTTGTGATAATGCTCCCTACTATAGAGTGTGGTTTGTTGTGATAATGCTCCCTACTATAGAGTGTGGTTTGTTGTGATAATGCTCCTACTATAGAGTGTGGTTTGTTGTGATAATGCTCCTACTATAGAGTGTGGTTTGTTGTGATAATGATCCTACTATAGAGTGTGGTTTGTTGTGATAATGCTCCTACTATAGAGTGTGGTTTTGTTGTGCTAATGCTCCCTACTATAGAGTGTGGTTTTGTTGTGATAATGCTCCCTACTATAGTGTGGTTTTGTTGTGGTAATGCGCCCTACTATAGTGTGGTTTTGTTGTGATAATGTTTTGTTGTGATAATGCTCCCTACTATAGAGTGTGGTTTTGTTGTGATAATGCTCCCTACTATAGAGTGTGGTTTTGTTGTGGTAATGCTCCCTACTATAGTGTGGTTTTGTTGTGATAATTTGTTGTGATAATGCTCCATACTATAGAGTGTGGTTTGTTGTGATAATGCTCCTACTATAGTGTGGTTTTGTTGTGATACTGCTCCCTACTATAGAGTGTGGTTTTGTTGTGATAATGCTCCTACCATAGAGTGTGGTTTTGTTGTGATAATGCTCCTACTATAGAGTGTGGTTTTGTTGTGATAATGCTCCCTACTATAGAGTGTGGTTTGTTGTGATAATGATCCTACTATAGAGTGTGGTTTGTTGTGATAATGCTCCTACTATAGAGTGGTTTGTTGTGATAATGCTCCTACTATAGAGTGTGGTTTGTTGTGATAATGCTCCTACGATAGAGTGTGGTTTGTTTTGATAATGCTCCTACTATAGAGTGTGGTTTGTTGTGATAATGCTCCCTACTATAGAGTGTGGTTTGTTGTGATAATGCTCCCTAATATAGAGTGGTTTGTTGTGATAATGCTCCCTACTATAGAGTGTGGTTTGTTGTGATAATGCTCCCTACTATAGAGTGTGGTTTGTTGTGATAATGCTCCCTACTATAGAGTGGTTTGTTGTGATAATGCTCCTACTATAGAGTGTGGTTTGTTGTGATAATGCTCCCTACTATAGAGTGGTTTGTTGTGATAATGCTCAAACTATAGTGTGGTTTGTTGTGATAATGCTCCTACTATAGAGTGTGGTTTGTTGTGATAATGCTCCTACTTTAGAGTGTGGTTTATCTTGATAATGCTCCTACTATAGAGTGTGGTTTGTTGTGATAATGCTCCTACTATAGAGTGTGGTTTGTTGTGATAATGCTCCTACTATAGAGTGTGGTTTGTTGTGATAATGCTCCTACTTTAGAGTGTGGTTTGTTGTGATAATGCTCCTACTATAGAGTGTGGTTTGTTGTGATAATGCTCCCTACTATAGAGTGGTTTGTTGTGATAATGATCCTACTATAGAGTGTGGTTTGTTGTGATAATGCTCCCTACTATAGAGTGTGGTTTGTTGTGATAATGCTCCCTACTATAGAGTGTGGTTTGCTGTGATAATGCTCCTACTATAGAGTGTGGTTTGTTGTGATAATGCTCCTACTATAGAGTGTGGTTTGTTGTGATAATGCTCCGTACTATATAGTGTGGTTTGTTGTGATAATGCTCCTACTATAGAGTGTGGTTTGTTGTGATAATGCTCCCTACTATAGAGTGGTTTGTTGTGATAATGCTCAAACTATAGAGTGTGGTTTGTTGTGATAATGCTCCTACTATAGAGTGTGGTTTGTTGTGATAATGCTCCTACTATAGAGTGTGGTTTGTTGTGATAATGCTCCTACTTTAGAGTGTGGTTTGTTGTGATAATGCTCCTACTATAGAGTGTGGTTTGTTGTGATAATGCTCCTAATATAGAGTGTGGTTTATTGTGATAATGCTCCTACTATAGAGTGTGGTTTGTTGTGATAAAGCTCCTACTATAGAGTGTGGTTTGTTGTGATAATGCTCCTACTATGGAGTGTGGTTTGTTGTGATAATGCTCCCTACTATAGAGTGGTTTGTTGTGATAATGCTCCTACTATAGAGTGTGGTTTGTTGTGATAATGCTCCTACTATAGAGTGTGGTTTGTTGTGATAATGCTCCCTACTATAGAGTGTGGTTTTGTTGTGATAATGCTCCTACTATAGAGTGTGGTTTGTTGTGATAATGCTCCCTACTATAGAGTGTGGTTTTGTTGTGATAATGCTCCTACTATAGAGTGTGGTTTGTTGTGATAATGCTCCTACTATAGAGTGTGGTTTGTTGTGATAATGCTCCCTACTATAGAGTGGTTTGTTGTGATAATGCTCCTACTATAGAGTGTGGTTTGTTGTGATAATGCTCCTACTATAGAGTGTGGTTTGTTGTGATAATGCTCCCTACTATAGAGTGTGGTTTTGTTGTGATAATGCTCCTACTATAGAGTGTGGTTTGTTGTGATAATGCTCCCTACTATAGAGTGTGGTTTTGTTGTGATAATGCTCCTACTATAGAGTGTGGTTTGTTGTGATAATGCTCCTACTATAGAGTGTGGTTTGTTGTGATAATGCTCCCTACTATAGAGTGTGGTTTGTTGTGATAATGCTCCCTAATATAGAGTGGTTTGTTGTGATAATGCTCCTACTATAGAGTGTGGTTTGTTGTGATAATGCTCCCTACTATAGAGTGTGGTTTGTTGTGATAATGCTCCCTACTATAGAGTGGTTTGTTGTGATAATGCTCCTACTATAGAGTGTGGTTTGTTGTGATAATGCTCCCTACTATAGAGTATGGTTTGTTGTGATAATGCTCCCTACTATAGAGTGTGGTTTGTTGTGATAATGCTCCCTACTATAGAGTGTGGTTTGTTGTGATAATGCTCCTACTATAGAGTGTGGTTTGTTGTGATAATGCTCCTACTTTAGAGTGTGGTTTGTTGTGATAATGCTCCTACTATAGAGTGTGGTTTGTTGTGATAATGCTCCCTACTATAGAGTGGTTTGTTGTGATAATGATCCTACTATAGAGTGTGGTTTGTTGTGATAATGCTCCCTACTATAGAGTGTGGTTTGTTGTGATAATGCTCCCTACTATAGAGTGTGGTTTGCTGTGATAATGCTCCTACTATAGAGTGTGGTTTGTTGTGATAATGCTCCTACTATAGAGTGTGGTTTGTTGTGATAATGCTCCGTACTATATAGTGTGGTTTGTTGTGATAATGCTCCTACTATAGAGTGTGGTTTGTTGTGATAATGCTCCCTACTATAGAGTGGTTTGTTGTGATAATGCTCCTACTATAGAGTGTGGTTTGTTGTGATAATGCTCCTACTATAGAGTGTGGTTTGTTGTGATAATGCTCCCTACTATAGAGTGTGGTTTTGTTGTGATAATGCTCCTACTATAGAGTGTGGTTTGTTGTGATAATGCTCCCTACTATAGAGTGTGGTTTTGTTGTGATAATGCTCCTACTATAGAGTGTGGTTTGTTGTGATAATGCTCCTACTATAGAGTGTGGTTTGTTGTGATAATGCTCCCTACTATAGAGTGTGGTTTGTTGTGATAATGCTCCCTAATATAGAGTGGTTTGTTGTGATAATGCTCCTACTATAGAGTGTGGTTTGTTGTGATAATGCTCCCTACTATAGAGTGTGGTTTGTTGTGATAATGCTCCCTACTATAGAGTGGTTTGTTGTGATAATGCTCCTACTATAGAGTGTGGTTTGTTGTGATAATGCTCCCTACTATAGAGTATGGTTTGTTGTGATAATGCTCCCTACTATAGAGTGTGGTTTGTTGTGATAATGCTCCCTACTATAGAGTGTGGTTTGTTGTGATAATGCTCCTACTATAGAGTGTGGTTTGTTGTGATAATGCTCCTACTTTAGAGTGTGGTTTGTTGTGATAATGCTCCTACTATAGAGTGTGGTTTGTTGTGATAATGCTCCCTACTATAGAGTGGTTTGTTGTGATAATGATCCTACTATAGAGTGTGGTTTGTTGTGATAATGCTCCCTACTATAGAGTGTGGTTTGTTGTGATAATGCTCCCTACTATAGAGTGTGGTTTGCTGTGATAATGCTCCTACTATAGAGTGTGGTTTGTTGTGATAATGCTCCTACTATAGAGTGTGGTTTGTTGTGATAATGCTCCGTACTATATAGTGTGGTTTGTTGTGATAATGCTCCTACTATAGAGTGTGGTTTGTTGTGATAATGCTCCCTACTATAGAGTGGTTTGTTGTGATAATGCTCCTACTATAGAGTGTGGTTTGTTGTGATAATGCTCCTACTATAGAGTGGTTTGCTGTGATAATGCTCCTACTATAGAGTGTGGTTTGTTGTGATAATGCTCCTACTATAGAGTGGTTTGTTGTGATAATGCTCCTACTATAGAGTGTGGTTTGTTGTGATAATGCTCCCTACTATAGAGTGTGGTTTGTTGTGATAATGCTCCCTACTATAGAGTGTGGTTTGCTGTGATAATGCTCCTACTATAGAGTGTGGTTTGTTGTGATAATGCTCCTACTATAGAGTGTGGTTTGTTGTGATAATGCTCCCTACTATAGAGTGTGGTTTGTTGTGATAATGATCCTACTATAGAGTGTGGTTTGTTGTGATAATGCTCCTACTTTAGAGTGTGGTTTGTTGTGATAATGCTCCTACTATAGAGTGTGGTTTGTTGTGATAATGCTCCTACTATAGAGTGTGGTTTGTTGTGATAATGCTCCCTACTATAGAGTGGTTTGTTGTGATAATGCTCCTACTATAGAGTGTGGTTTGTTGTGATAATGCTCCTACTATAGAGTGTGGTTTGTCGTGATAATGCTCCCTACTATAGAGTGTATTGTTGTGATAATGATCCTACTATAGAGTGTGGTTTGTTGTGATAATGCTCCCTACTATAGAGTGTGGTTTGTTGTGATAATGCTCCCTACTATAGAGTGTGGTTTGTTGTGATAATGCTCCTACTATAGAGTGTGGTTTGTTGTGATAATGATCCTACTATAGAGTGTGGTTTGTTGTGATAATGCTCCCTACTATAGAGTGTGGTTTGTTGTGATAATGCTCCCTACTATAGAGTGGTTTGTTGTGATAATGATCCTACTATAGAGTGTGGTCTGTTGTGATAATGCTCCCTACTATAGAGTGTGGTTTGCTGTGATAATGCTCCGACTATAAGAAGACCATGTAGAGTTACAGTATATAGGGCTGACTGGGAGGGAAGACCATGTAGAGTTACAGTATATAGGGCAGACTGGGGGGAAGACCATGTAGAGTTACAGTATATAGGGCTGACTGGGGGGGAAGACCATGTAGAGTTACAGTATATAGGGCTGACTGGGGGGGAAGACCATGTAGAGTTACAGTATATAGGGCTGACTGGGGGGAAGACCATGTGGAGTTACAGTATCTCTACATGGTCTTCCCCACAGTCAGCCCTATATACTGTAACTCTACATGGTCTTCCCCACAGTCAGCCCTATATACTGTAACTCTACATGGTCTTCCCCCACAGTCAGCCCTATATAATGTAACTCTACATGGTCTCCCCCCCAGTCAGCCCTATATACTGTAACTCTACATGGTCTCCCCCCCAGTCAGCCCTATATACTGTAACTCTACATGGTCTTCCCCACAGTCAGCCCTATATACTGTAACTCTACATTGTCTTCCCTCCCAGTCAGCCCTATATACTGTAACTCTACATGGTCTTCCCCCCAGTCAGCCCTATATACTGTAACTCTACATGGTCTTCCCCCCCAGTCAGCCCTATATACTGTAACTCTACATGGTCTTCCCCCCAGTCAGCCCTATATACTGTAACTCTACATGGTCTTCCCCATAGTCAGCCCTATATACTGTAACTCTACATGGTCTTCCCCACAGTCAGCCCTATATACTGTAACTCTACATGGTCTTCCCCCCAGTCAGCCCTATATACTGTAACTCTACATGGTCTTCCCCCCAGTCAGCCCTATATACTGTAACTCTACATGGTCTTCCCCCCCAGTCAGCCCTATATACTGTAACTCTACATGGTCTTCCCTCCCAGTCAGCCCTATATACTGTAACTCTACATGGTCTTCCCCCCCAGTCAGCCCTATATACTGTAACTCTACATGGTCTTCCCCCCAGTCAGCCCTATATACTGTAACTCTACATGGTCTTCCCCCCCCAGTCAGCCCTATATACTGTAACTCTACATGGTCTTCCCTCCCAGTCAGCCCTATATACTGTAACTCTACATGGTCTTCCCTCCCAGTCAGCCCTATATACTGTAACTCTACATGGTCTTCCCCCCAGTCAGCCCTATATACTGTAACTCTACATGGTCTTCCCCCCAGTCAGCCCTATATACTGTAACTCTACATGGTCTTCCCCCCAGTCAGCCCTATATACTGTAACTCTACATGGTCTTCCCCCCAGTCAGCCCTATATACTGTAACTCTACATGGTGTTCCCTCCCAGTCAGCCCTATATACTGTAACTCTACATGGTCTTTCCCCCCAGTCTGCCCTATATACTGTAACTCTACATGGTCTTCCCTCCCAGTCAGCCCTAAATACTGTAACTCTACATAGTCTTCCCCCCAGTCAGCCCTATATACTGTAACTCTACATGGTCTTCCCCCCAGTCAGCCCTATATACTGTAACTCTACATGGTCTTCCCCCCAGTCAGCCCTATATACTGTAACTCTACAGGGTCTTCCCCCCAGTCAGCCCTATATACTGTAACTCTACATGGTTTTCCCCACAGTCAGCCCTATATACTGTAACTCTACATGGTCTTCCCCCCAGTCAGCCCTATATACTGTAACTCTACATGGTCTTCCCCCCAGTCAGCCCTATATACTGTAACTTTTCATGGTCTTCCCCCCCAGTCAGCCCTATATACTGTAACTCTACATGGTCTTCCCCCCCAGTCAGCCCTATATACTGTAACTCTACATGGTCTTCCCTCCCAGTCAGCCCTATATACTGTAACTCTACATGGTCTTCCCCACAGTCAGCCCTATATACTGTAACTCTACATGGTCTTCCCCCCAGTCAGCCCTATATACTGTAACTCTACATGGTCTTCCCCCCCCAGTCAGCCCTATATACTGTAACTCTACATGGTCTTCCCCCCAGTCAGCCCTATATACTGTAACTCTACATGGTCTTCCCCCCCAGTCAGCCCTATATACTGTAACTCTACATGGTCTTCCCTCCCAGTCAGCCCTATATACTGTAACTCTACATGGTCTTCCCCACAGTCAGCCCTATATACTGTAACTCTACATGGTCTTCCCCATAGTCAGCCCTATATACTGTAACTCTACATGGTCTTCCCTCCCAGTCAGCCCTACATACTGTAACTCTACATGGTCTTCCCTCCCAGTCAGCCCTATATACTGTAACTCTACATGGTCTTCCCCCCCAGTCAGCCCTATATACTGTAACTCTACATGGTCTTCCCCCCAGTCAGCCCTATATACTGTAACTCTACACAGTCTTCCCCCCAGTCAGCCCTATATACTGTAACTCTACATGGTCTTCCCCCCCAGTCAGCCCTATATACTGTAACTCTACATGGTCTTCCCTCCCAGTCAGCCCTATATACTGTAACTCTACATGGTCTTCCCCCCAGTCAGCCCTATATACTGTAACTCTACATGGTCTTCCCTCCCAGTCAGCCCTATATACTGTAACTCTACATGGTCTTCCCCCCAGTCAGCCCTATATACTGTAACTCTACACAGTCTTCCCCCCCAGTCAGCCCTATATACTGTAACTCTACATGGTCTTCCCTCCCAGTCAGCCCTATATACTGTAACTCTACATGGTCTTCCCCCCCAGTCAGCCCTATATACTGTAACTCTACACGGTCTTCCCCCCAGTCAGCCCTATATACTGTAACTCTACATGGTCTTCCCCCCCAGTCAGCCCTATATACTGTAACTCTACATGGTCTTCCCCCTCCCAGTCAGCCCTATATACTGTAACTCTACATGGTCTTCCCCCCAGTCAGCCCTATATACTGTAACTCTACACAGTCTTCCCTCCCAGTCAGCCCTATATACTGTAACTCTACATGGTCTTCCCTCCCAGTCAGCCCTATATACTGTAACTCTACATGGTCTTCCCCCCCAGTCAGCCCTATATACTGTAACTCTACATGGTCTTCCCCCCCAGTCAGCCCTATATACTGTAACTCTACATGGTCTTCCCCCCCAGTCAGCCCTATATACTGTAACTCTACATGGTCTTCCCCCCCAGTCAGCCCTATATACTGTAACTCTACATGGTCTTCCCCCCAGTCAGCCCTATATACTGTAACTCTACATGGTCTTCCCTCCCACCATGGTGTGGTTTGTTGTGATAATGATCCTACTATAGAGTGTGGTTTGTTGTGATAATGCTCCTACTATAGAGTGGTTTGTTGTGATAATGCTCCCTACTATAGAGTGTGGTTTGTTGTGATAATGCTCCCTACTATAGAGTGTGGTTTGTTGTGATAATGCTCCTACTATAGTGTGGTTTGTTGTGATAATGCTCCTACTATAGAGTGTGGTTTGTTGTGATAATGCTCCTACTATAGAGTGTGGTTTGTTGTGATAATGCTCCCAACTATAGAGTGTGGTTTGTTGTGATAATGCTCCTACTTTAGAGTGTGGTTTGTTGTGATAATGCTCCTACTATAGAGTGTGGTTTGTTGTGATAATGCTCCCTACTATAGAGTGGTTTGTTGTGATAATGATCCTACTATAGAGTGTGGTCTGTTGTGATAATGCTCCTACTATAGAGTGTGGTTTGCTGTGATAATGCTCCCTACTATAGTGTGGTTTGTTGTGATAATGCTCCCTACTATAGAGTGTGGTTTGTTGTGATAATGCTCCCTACTATAGAGTGGTTTGTTGTGATAATGCTCCCTACTATAGAGTGTGGTTTGTTGTGATAATGCTCCCTACTATAGAGTGTGGTTTGTTGTGATAATGCTCCTACTATAGAGTGGTTTGCTGTGATAATGCTCCTACTATAGAGTGTGGTTTGTTGTGATAATGCTCCTACTATAGAGTGGTTTGTTGTGATAATGCTCCTACTATAGTGTGGTTTGTTGTGATAATGCTCCCTACTATAGAGTGTGGTTTGTTGTGATAATGCTCCCTACTATAGAGTGTGGTTTGCTGTGATAATGCTCCTACTATAGAGTGTGGTTTGTTGTGATAATGCTCCTACTATAGAGTGTGGTTTGTTGTGATAATGCTCCCTACTATAGAGTGTGGTTTGTTGTGATAATGATCCTACTATAGAGTGTGGTTTGTTGTGATAATGCTCCTACTTTAGAGTGTGGTTTGTTGTGATAATGCTCCTACTATAGAGTGTGGTTTGTTGTGATAATGCTCCTACTATAGAGTGTGGTTTGTTGTGATAATGCTCCCTACTATAGAGTGGTTTGTTGTGATAATGCTCCTACTATAGAGTGTGGTTTGTTGTGATAATGCTCCTACTATAGAGTGTGGTTTGTCGTGATAATGCTCCCTACTATAGAGTGTATTGTTGTGATAATGCTCCTACTATAGAGTGTGGTTTGTTGTGATAATGCTCCCTACTATAGAGTGGTTTGTTGTGATAATGATCCTACTATAGAGTGTGGTCTGTTGTGATAATGCTCCTACTATAGAGTGTGGTTTGCTGTGATAATGCTCCCTACTATAGTGTGGTTTGTTGTGATAATGCTCCCTACTATAGAGTGTGGTTTGTTGTGATAATGCTCCCTACTATAGAGTGGTTTGTTGTGATAATGCTAAAACTATAGAGTGTGGTTTGTTGTGATAATGCTCCTACTATAGAGTGGTTTGTTGTGATAATGCTCCTACTATAGAGTGTGGTTTGTTGTGATAATGCTCCCTACTATAGAGTGTGGTTTGTTGTGATAATGATCCTACTATAGAGTGTGGTTTGTTGTGATAATGCTCCCTACTATAGAGTGTATTGTTGTGATAATGATCCTACTATGGAGTGTGGTTTGTTGTGATAATGCTCCCTACTATAGAGTGGTTTGTTGTGATAATGCTCCCTACTATAGTGTGGTTTGTTGTGATAATGCTCCCTACTATAGAGTGTGGTTTGTTGTGATAATGCTCCCTACTATAGAGTGGTTTGTTGTGATAATGCTCCTACTATAGAGTGTGGTTTGTTGTGATAATGCTCCTACTATAGAGTGGTTTGCTGTGATAATGCTCCTACTATAGAGTGTGGTTTGTTGTGATAATGCTCCTACTATAGAGTGGTTTGTTGTGATAATGCTCCTACTATAGAGTGTGGTTTGTTGTGATAATGCTCCCTACTATAGAGTGTGGTTTGTTGTGATAATGCTCCCTACTATAGAGTGTGGTTTGCTGTGATAATGCTCCTACTATAGAGTGTGGTTTGTTGTGATAATGCTCCTACTATAGAGTGTGGTTTGTTGTGATAATGCTCCCTACTATAGAGTGTGGTTTGTTGTGATAATGATCCTACTATAGAGTGTGGTTTGTTGTGATAATGCTCCTACTTTAGAGTGTGGTTTGTTGTGATAATGCTCCTACTATAGAGTGTGGTTTGTTGTGATAATGCTCCTACTATAGAGTGTGGTTTGTTGTGATAATGCTCCCTACTATAGAGTGGTTTGTTGTGATCTGAACGAACACCTCTAAGGGCAGCCGAAAGAAAGTGGCACAAGACAAAGCTACCAGATGACCTTTCCCACTTTCACTCACTCCTCTCTGCCTTCGCCCTCTCACTAACCACTGCTAAAACCTCTTTCTACCACACCAAAATCCAATCCTGTACTTCTAACCCCAGGAAGCTCTTCTCCACTTTCTCCTCCCTCCTTAAACCCCCTCCCCCCACTCAACCTGCATCCCTCACTGCTGAGGTTTTTGTCAACTACTTCGAGAAGAAGGTTGACGATATCAGCAGCTCCTTTCCTCCCCTCCCACATAAAGTGGCATCTGACTCAACCAACACTAACCCCAACATACCATGCATGTCCTCCTTCTCTCCTCTTTCCCCAGACGAGGTTCTACAACTAGTGACATCCTCTAGACCTACCACCTGTCCTCTTGACCCTGTCCCGTCTCCAATCTTCCAGACCATCGCACCTGATCTGCTCCCCTTCATCACCTCCATCATCAACACCTCAGTAACCTCAGGCTGTGTCCCATCTGCCCTCAAGTCAGCCAGAGTAACACCACTCCTCAAGAAACCAACTCTTGACCCCTCAGATGTCAAGAACTACAGACCGGTATCACTCCTTTCATTTATTTCTAAAACCATTGAACGTGTTGTCTCCAACCAGCTCTCTCTCCATCTCTCACAGCACAACCTGCTGGATCCCAACCAGTCCGGATTTAAGAAGGCCCACTCCACAGAAACTGCCCTGCTGGCAGTCACAGAAGCACTACATGCTGCCCAAGCTGCTTCCCACTCTGCAGTACTGATCCTCCTAGACCTATCGGCAGCATTTGACACAGTGAACCACCAGCTGCTCCTAGACACCCTAGCGGATCTAGGCATCGGTGGAACGGCACTAAAGTGGTTCTCTTCCTACCTCACCGACCGGACCTACCAGGTTTCCTGGAAAGGTCTGTTATCATCCCCCCGAACCCTCCAAACTGGGGTCCCACAGGGATCGGTTCTTGGTCCCCTCCTTTTCTCACTGTACACTAAATCCCTTGGCACTATCATCTCTGCTCACAATATATCCTATCACTGCTACGCCGATGACACACAACTGTTTCTATCCTTCCCCCCCTCTGCCACTCAGGTGGAAGAGCGCATCACCGCATGCCTGGCTGACATCTCACAGTGGATGTCCTCCAACCACCTCAAACTGAACCCAGACAAGACTGAGCTTCTCTTCTTCCCAGCTAAGTCCTGCCCTATGCGGGAGCTAACTATCTCCATAGACAACGCCCTGGTAACGTCTGTCCCAACAGCCAGGAATCTTGGTGTTGTCCTGGACAGTCAGCTCTCGTTCAAAACTCACATCACAGCTGTCACTCGATCCTGTAGGTTCACACTCTATAACATACGACGAATTAGACCGTTCCTCACCCAGGAATCAGCCCAGCTCCTAATCCAGACAACAGTCTTGTCAAAACTTGACTATTGTAACTCCCTCCTTACTGGCCTACCAGCATGTGCACTTAAGCCTCTCCAGCTGATCCAAAATGCTGCAGCTCGCTTGGTCTTCAACCAGCCAAAATTCTCACATGTCTCCCCCCTGCTCCGCTCCCTCCACTGGCTCCCGGTCGCTGCCCGCACAGAATACAAAACCCTGATGCTGGCATTCAAAGCAACCAAAGGTATGGCTCCCCCATATCTTGCAAGTATGATCGAACCCTACAAACCCTCCCGCTCACTCAGATCAGCCAACGCAGGGAAGCTGGAAGTACCCTCACTAAAAACGCCGGGACAACGCTCCACACGTCCCAAACTCTTCTCCCTTCTGGCTCCAAAACTGTGGAATGCACTTCCCATTGCAGTCAGAACTGCAGCATCACTCCCAATCTTCCGCCGTAGTCTGAAAACCCACCTTTTCAGACTCCATCATGGCCCATAGCACTTACCCCACCCCCTTAGATAGCAATTCTAGTAGTCATAGCACGTCATAGTACATATGTGTAGCATAGTAGTATAGATGTATAGCTTATATGTATAGTTTCATTATAGATATTCCACTGTTACTTTCTTAGCTACGCATGTTTCATGATAAATGTCTTTATGTGATGTATTCCCATGCTTTTGTTCTTGCTTAATGTAAGTCGCTCTGGATTAAGAGCGTCTGCTAAATGCCTAAATTGTAAATTGTAAATTGTATAATGCTCCTACTATAGAGTGTGGTTTGTTGTGATAATGCTCCTACTATAGAGTGTGGTTTGTCGTGATAATGCTCCCTACTATAGAGTGTATTGTTGTGATAATGATCCTACTATAGAGTGTGGTTTGTTGTGATAATGCTCCCTACTATAGAGTGTGGTTTGTTGTGATAATGCTCCCTACTATAGAGTGTGGTTTGTTGTGATAATGCTCCTACTATAGAGTGTGGTTTGTTGTGATAATGATCCTACTATAGAGTGTGGTTTGTTGTGATAATGCTCCCTACTATAGAGTGTGGTTTGTTGTGATAATGCTCCCTACTATAGAGTGGTTTGTTGTGATAATGATCCTACTATAGAGTGTGGTCTGTTGTGATAATGCTCCCTACTATAGAGTGTGGTTTGCTGTGATAATGCTCCGACTATAAGAAGACCATGTAGAGTTACAGTATATAGGGCTGACTGGGAGGGAAGACCATGTAGAGTTACAGTATATAGGGCAGACTGGGGGGAAGACCATGTAGAGTTACAGTATATAGGGCTGACTGGGGGGGAAGACCATGTAGAGTTACAGTATATAGGGCTGAATGGGGGACCATGTAACTCTACATGGTCTCCCCCCCAGTCAGCCCTATATACTGTAACTCTACATGGTCTTCCCCACAGTCAGCCCTATATACTGTAACTCTACATGGTCTTCCCTCCCAGTCAGCCCTATATACTGTAACTCTACATGGTCTTCCCTCCCAGTCAGCCCTATATACTGTAACTCTACATGGTCTTCCCCCCCAGTCAGCCCTATATACTGTAACTCTACATGGTCTTCCCCCCCAGTCAGCCCTATATACTGTAACTCTACATGGTCTTCCCTCCCAGTCAGCCCTATATACTGTAACTCTACATGGTCTTCCCTCCCAGTCAGCCCTATATACTTTAACTCTACATGGTCTTCCCCCCAGTCAGCCCTATATACTGTAACTCTACATGGTCTCCCCCCCAGTCAGCCCTATATACTGTAACTCTACATGGTCTTCCCCACAGTCAGCCCTATATACTGTAACTCTACATGGTCTTCCCTCCCAGTCAGCCCTATATACTGTAACTCTACATGGTCTTCCCTCCCAGTCAGCCCTATATACTGTAACTCTACATGGTCTTCCCCCCCAGTCAGCCCTATATACTGTAACTCTACATGGTCTTCCCCCCCAGTCAGCCCTATATACTGTAACTCTACATGGTCTTCCCTCCCAGTCAGCCCTATATACTGTAACTCTACATGGTCTTCCCTCCCAGTCAGCCCTATATACTTTAACTCTACATGGTCTTCCCCCCAGTCAGCCCTATATACTGTAACTCTACATGGTCTTCCCCCCAGTCAGCCCTATATACTGTAACTCTACATGGTGTTCCCTCCCAGTCAGCCCTATATACTGTAACTCTACATGGTCTTTCCCCCCAGTCTGCCCTATATACTGTAACTCTACATGGTCTTCCCTCCCAGTCAGCCCTAAATACTGTAACTCTACATGGTCTTCCCCCCAGTCAGCCCTATATACTGTAACTCTACATGGTCTTCCCCCCCAGTCAGCCCTATATACTGTAACTCTACATGGTCTTCCCCCCAGTCAGCCCTATATACTGTAACTCTACAGGGTCTTCCCCCCAGTCAGCCCTATATACTGTAACTACATGGTTTTCCCCACAGTCAGCCCTATATACTGTAACTCTACATGGTCTTCCCCCCAGTCAGCCCTATATACTGTAACTCTACATGGTCTTCCCCCCAGTCAGCCCTATATACTGTAACTCTACATGGTCTTCCCCCCCAGTCAGCCCTATATACTGTAACTCTACATGGTCTTCCCCCCCAGTCAGCCCTATATACTGTAACTCTACATGGTCTTCCCTCCCAGTCAGCCCTATATACTGTAACTCTACATGGTCTTCCCCACAGTCAGCCCTATATACTGTAACTCTACATGGTCTTCCCCCCAGTCAGCCCTATATACTGTAACTCTACATGGTCTTCCCCCCCCAGTCAGCCCTATATACTGTAACTCTACATGGTCTTCCCCCCAGTCAGCCCTATATACTGTAACTCTACATGGTCTTCCCCCCCCAGTCAGCCCTATATACTGTAACTCTACATGGTCTTCCCTCCCAGTCAGCCCTATATACTGTAACTCTACATGGTCTTCCCCACAGTCAGCCCTATATACTGTAACTCTACATGGTCTTACCCATAGTCAGCCCTATATACTGTAACTCTACATGGTCTTCCCTCCCAGTCAGCCCTACATACTGTAACTCTACATGGTCTTCCCTCCCAGTCAGCCCTATATACTGTAACTCTACATGGTCTTCCCCCCCAGTCAGCCCTATATACTGTAACTCTACATGGTCTTCCCCCCAGTCAGCCCTATATACTGTAACTCTACACAGTCTTCCCCCCAGTCAGCCCTATATACTGTAACTCTACATGGTCTTCCCCCCCAGTCAGCCCTATATACTGTAACTCTACATGGTCTTCCCTCCCAGTCAGCCCTATATACTGTAACTCTACATGGTCTTCCCCCCAGTCAGCCCTATATACTGTAACTCTACATGGTCTTCCCTCCCAGTCAGCCCTATATACTGTAACTCTACATGGTCTTCCCCCCAGTCAGCCCTATATACTGTAACTCTACACAGTCTTCCCCCCCAGTCAGCCCTATATACTGTAACTCTACATGGTCTTCCCTCCCAGTCAGCCCTATATACTGTAACTCTACATGGTCTTCCCCCCCAGTCAGCCCTATATACTGTAACTCTACACGGTCTTCCCCCCAGTCAGCCCTATATACTGTAACTCTACATGGTCTTCCCCCCAGTCAGCCCTATATACTGTAACTCTACATGGTCTTCCCCCCAGTCAGCCCTATATACTGTAACTCTACACGGGCTTCCCCCCAGTCAGCCCTATATACTGTAACTCTACATGGTCTTCCCCCCCAGTCAGCCCTATATACTGTAACTCTACATGGTCTTCCCTCCCAGTCAGCCCTATATACTGTAACTCTACATGGTCTTCCCCACAGTCAGCCCTATATACTGTAACTCTACATGGTCTTCCCCCCAGTCAGCCCTATATACTGTAACTCTACATGGTCTTCCCCCCAGTCAGCCCTATATACTGTAACTCTACATGGTCTTCCCCCCAGTCAGCCCTATATACTGTAACTCTACATGGTCTTCCCTCCCAGTCAGCCCTATATACTGTAACTCTACATGGTCTTCCCCACAGTCAGCCCTATATACTGTAACTCTACATGGTCTTCCCTCCCAGTCAGCCCTATATACTGTAACTCTACATGGTCTTCCCCCCAGTCAGCCCTATATACTGTAACTCTACATGGTCTTCCCCCCAGTCAGCCCTATATACTGTAACTCTACACGGTCTTCCCCCCAGTCAGCCCTATATACTGTAACTCTACATGGTCTTCCCCCCAGTCAGCCCTATATACTGTAACTCTACATGGTCTTCCCTCCCAGTCAGCCCTATATACTGTAACTCTACATGGTCTTCCCCACAGTCAGCCCTATATACTGTAACTCTACATGGTCTTCCCCCCAGTCAGCCCTATATACTGTAACTCTACATGGTCTTCCCCCCCAGTCAGCCCTATATACTGTAACTCTACATGGTCTTCCCCCCAGTCAGCCCTATATACTGTAACTCTACATGGTCTTCCCCCCAGTCAGCCCTATATACTGTAACTCTACATGGTCTTCCCCCCCAGTCAGCCCTATATACTGTAACTCTACATGGTCTTCCCCCCAGTCAGCCCTATATACTGTAACTCTACATGGTCTTCCCTCCCAGTCAGCCCTATATACTGTAACTCTACATGGTCTTCCCTCCCAGTCAGCCCTATATACTGTAACTCTACATGGTCTTCCCCCCCAGTCAGCCCTATATACTGTAACTCTACATGGTCTTCCCCCCAGTCAGCCCTATATACTGTAACTCTACACGGTCTTCCCCCCAGTCAGCCCTATATACTGTAACTCTACATGGTCTTCCCCCCCAGTCAGCCCTATATACTGTAACTCTACATGGTCTTCCCTCCCAGTCAGCCCTATATACTGTAACTCTACATGGTCTTCCCCCCAGTCAGCCCTATATACTGTAACTCTACATGGTCTTCCCTCCCACCATGGTGTGGTTTGTTGTGATAATGATCCTACTATAGAGTGTGGTTTGTTGTGATAATGCTCCTACTATAGAGTGGTTTGTTGTGATAATGCTCCCTACTATAGAGTGTGGTTTGTTGTGATAATGCTCCCTACTATAGAGTGTGGTTTGTTGTGATAATGCTCCTACTATAGTGTGGTTTGTTGTGATAATGCTCCTACTATAGAGTGTGGTTTGTTGTGATAATGCTCCTACTATAGAGTGTGGTTTGTTGTGATAATGCTCCCAACTATAGAGTGTGGTTTGTTGTGATAATGCTCCTACTTTAGAGTGTGGTTTGTTGTGATAATGCTCCTACTATAGAGTGTGGTTTGTTGTGATAATGCTCCCTACTATAGAGTGGTTTGTTGTGATAATGCTCCTACTATAGAGTGTGGTTTGCTGTGATAATGCTCCCTACTATAGTGTGGTTTGTTGTGATAATGCTCCCTACTATAGAGTGTGGTTTGTTGTGATAATGCTCCCTACTATAGAGTGGTTTGTTGTGATAATGCTAAAACTATAGAGTGTGGTTTGTTGTGATAATGCTCCTACTATAGAGTGGTTTGTTGTGATAATGCTCCTACTATAGAGTGTGGTTTGTTGTGATAATGCTCCCTACTATAGAGTGTGGTTTGTTGTGATAATGATCCTACTATAGAGTGTGGTTTGTTGTGATAATGCTCCCTACTATAGAGTGTATTGTTGTGATAATGATCCTACTATGGAGTGTGGTTTGTTGTGATAATGCTCCCTACTATAGAGTGGTTTGTTGTGATAATGCTCCCTACTATAGTGTGGTTTGTTGTGATAATGCTCCCTACTATAGAGTGTGGTTTGTTGTGATAATGCTCCCTACTATAGAGTGGTTTGTTGTGATAATGCTCCTACTATAGAGTGTGGTTTGTTGTGATAATGCTCCTACTATAGAGTGGTTTGCTGTGATAATGCTCCTACTATAGAGTGTGGTTTGTTGTGATAATGCTCCTACTATAGAGTGGTTTGTTGTGATAATGCTCCTACTATAGAGTGTGGTTTGTTGTGATAATGCTCCCTACTATAGAGTGTGGTTTGTTGTGATAATGCTCCCTACTATAGAGTGTGGTTTGCTGTGATAATGCTCCTACTATAGAGTGTGGTTTGTTGTGATAATGCTCCTACTATAGAGTGTGGTTTGTTGTGATAATGCTCCCTACTATAGAGTGTGGTTTGTTGTGATAATGATCCTACTATAGAGTGTGGTTTGTTGTGATAATGCTCCTACTTTAGAGTGTGGTTTGTTGTGATAATGCTCCTACTATAGAGTGTGGTTTGTTGTGATAATGCTCCTACTATAGAGTGTGGTTTGTTGTGATAATGCTCCCTACTATAGAGTGGTTTGTTGTGATAATGCTCCTACTATAGAGTGTGGTTTGTTGTGATAATGCTCCTACTATAGAGTGTGGTTTGTCGTGATAATGCTCCCTACTATAGAGTGTATTGTTGTGATAATGATCCTACTATAGAGTGTGGTTTGTTGTGATAATGCTCCCTACTATAGAGTGTGGTTTGTTGTGATAATGCTCCCTACTATAGAGTGTGGTTTGTTGTGATAATGCTCCTACTATAGAGTGTGGTTTGTTGTGATAATGATCCTACTATAGAGTGTGGTTTGTTGTGATAATGCTCCCTACTATAGAGTGTGGTTTGTTGTGATAATGCTCCCTACTATAGAGTGGTTTGTTGTGATAATGATCCTACTATAGAGTGTGGTCTGTTGTGATAATGCTCCCTACTATAGAGTGTGGTTTGCTGTGATAATGCTCCGACTATAAGAAGACCATGTAGAGTTACAGTATATAGGGCTGACTGGGAGGGAAGACCATGTAGAGTTACAGTATATAGGGCAGACTGGGGGGAAGACCATGTAGAGTTACAGTATATAGGGCTGACTGGGGGGGAAGACCATGTAGAGTTACAGTATATAGGGCTGACTGGGGGGGAAGACCATGTAGAGTTACAGTATATAGGGCTGACTGGGGGGAAGACCATGTGGAGTTACAGTATCTCTACATGGTCTTCCCCACAGTCAGCCCTATATACTGTAACTCTACATGGTCTTCCCCACAGTCAGCCCTATATACTGTAACTCTACATGGTCTTCCCCCACAGTCAGCCCTATATAATGTAACTCTACATGGTCTCCCCCCCAGTCAGCCCTATATACTGTAACTCTACATGGTCTCCCCCCCAGTCAGCCCTATATACTGTAACTCTACATGGTCTTCCCCACAGTCAGCCCTATATACTGTAACTCTACATTGTCTTCCCTCCCAGTCAGCCCTATATACTGTAACTCTACATGGTCTTCCCCCCAGTCAGCCCTATATACTGTAACTCTACATGGTCTTCCCCCCCAGTCAGCCCTATATACTGTAACTCTACATGGTCTTCCTCCCAGTCAGCCCTATATACTGTAACTCTACATGGTCTTCCCCATAGTCAGCCCTATATACTGTAACTCTACATGGTCTTCCCCACAGTCAGCCCTATATACTGTAACTCTACATGGTCTTCCCCCCGGTCAGCCCTATATACTGTAACTCTACATGGTCTTCCCCCCCAGTCAGCCCTATATACTGTAACTCTACATGGTCTTCCCCCCCAGTCAGCCCTATATACTGTAACTCTACATGGTCTTCCCTCCCAGTCAGCCCTATATACTGTAACTCTACATGGTCTTCCCCCCCAGTCAGCCCTATATACTGTAACTCTACATGGTCTTCCCCCCAGTCAGCCCTATATACTGTAACTCTACATGGTCTTCCCCCCCCAGTCAGCCCTATATACTGTAACTCTACATGGTCTTCCCTCCCAGTCAGCCCTATATACTGTAACTCTACATGGTCTTCCCCACAGTCAGCCCTATATACTGTAACTCTACATGGTCTTCCCCATAGTCAGCCCTATATACTGTAACTCTACATGGTCTTCCCTCCCAGTCAGCCCTACATACTGTAACTCTACATGGTCTTCCCTCCCAGTCAGCCCTATATACTGTAACTCTACATGGTCTTCCCCCCCAGTCAGCCCTATATACTGTAACTCTACATGGTCTTCCCCCCAGTCAGCCCTATATACTGTAACTCTACACAGTCTTCCCCCCAGTCAGCCCTATATACTGTAACTCTACATGGTCTTCCCCCCCAGTCAGCCCTATATACTGTAACTCTACATGGTCTTCCCTCCCAGTCAGCCCTATATACTGTAACTCTACATGGTCTTCCCCCCAGTCAGCCCTATATACTGTAACTCTACATGGTCTTCCCTCCCAGTCAGCCCTATATACTGTAACTCTACATGGTCTTCCCCCCAGTCAGCCCTATATACTGTAACTCTACACAGTCTTCCCCCCCAGTCAGCCCTATATACTGTAACTCTACATGGTCTTCCCTCCCAGTCAGCCCTATATACTGTAACTCTACATGGTCTTCCCCCCCAGTCAGCCCTATATACTGTAACTCTACACGGTCTTCCCCCCAGTCAGCCCTATATACTGTAACTCTACATGGTCTTCCCCCCCAGTCAGCCCTATATACTGTAACTCTACATGGTCTTCCCCCTCCCAGTCAGCCCTATATACTGTAACTCTACATGGTCTTCCCCCCAGTCAGCCCTATATACTGTAACTCTACACGGTCTTCCCTCCCAGTCAGCCCTATATACTGTAACTCTACATGGTCTTCCCTCCCAGTCAGCCCTATATACTGTAACTCTACATGGTCTTCCCCCCCAGTCAGCCCTATATACTGTAACTCTACATGGTCTTCCCCCCCAGTCAGCCCTATATACTGTAACTCTACATGGTCTTCCCCCCCAGTCAGCCCTATATACTGTAACTCTACATGGTCTTCCCCCCAGTCAGCCCTAAATACTGTAACTCTACATGGTCTTCCCTCCCACCATGGTGTGGTTTGTTGTGATAATGATCCTACTATAGAGTGTGGTTTGTTGTGATAATGCTCCTACTATAGAGTGGTTTGTTGTGATAATGCTCCCTACTATAGAGTGTGGTTTGTTGTGATAATGCTCCCTACTATAGAGTGTGGTTTGTTGTGATAATGCTCCTACTATAGTGTGGTTTGTTGTGATAATGCTCCTACTATAGAGTGTGGTTTGTTGTGATAATGCTCCTACTATAGAGTGTGGTTTGTTGTGATAATGCTCCCAACTATAGAGTGTGGTTTG
Organism: Protomyctophum bolini; assembly: GCF_963924005.1. Taxonomy (NCBI): domain Eukaryota; kingdom Metazoa; phylum Chordata; class Actinopteri; order Myctophiformes; family Myctophidae; genus Protomyctophum; species Protomyctophum bolini. Next base: position 39,012 of record NW_027665807.1, read on the forward strand.
TTGTGATAATGCTCCTACTTTAGAGTGTGGTTTGTTGTGATAATGCTCCTACTATAGAGTGTGGTTTGTTGTGATAATGCTCCCTACTATAGAGTGGTTTGTTGTGATAATGATCCTACTATAGAGTGTGGTCTGTTGTGATAATGCTCCTACTATAGAGTGTGGTTTGTTGTGATAATGCTCCCTACTATAGAGTGTGGTTTGTTGTGATAATGCTCCCTACTATAGAGTGTGGTTTGCTGTGATAATGCTCCTACTATAGAGTGGTTTGTTGTGATAATGCTAAAACTATAGTGTGGTTTGTTGTGATAATGCTCCTACTATAGAGTGGTTTGTTGTGATAATGCTCCTACTATAGAGTGTGGTTTGTTGTGATAATGCTCCCTACTATAGAGTGTGGTTTGTTGTGATAATGCTCCCTACTATAGAGTGTGGTTTGTTGTGATAATGCTCCCTACTATAGAGTGGTTTGTTGTGATAATGCTAAAACTATAGAGTGTGGTTTGTTGTGATAATGCTCCTACTATAGAGTGGTTTGTTGTGATAATGCTCCTACTATAGAGTGTGGTTTGTTGTGATAATGATCCTACTATAGAGTGTGGTTTGTTGTGATAATGCTCCGTACTATAGAGTGTATTGTTGTGATAATGATCCTACTATGGAGTGTGGTTTGTTGTGATAATGCTCCCTACTATAGAGTGGTTTGTTGTGATAATGCTCCCTACTATAGTGTGGTTTGTTGTGATAATGCTCCCTACTATAGAGTGTGGTTTGTTGTGATAATGCTCCCTACTATAGAGTGGTTTGTTGTGATAATGCTCCTACTATAGAGTGTGGTTTGTTGTGATAATGCTCCTACTATAGAGTGGTTTGCTGTGATAATGCTCCTACTATAGAGTGTGGTTTGTTGTGATAATGCTCCTACTATAGAGTGGTTTGTTGTGATAATGCTCCTACTATAGAGTGTGGTTTGTTGTGATAATGCTCCCTACTATAGAGTGTGGTTTGTTGTGATAATGCTCCCTACTATAGAGTGTGGTTTGCTGTGATAATGCTCCTACTATAGAGTGTGGTTTGTTGTGATAATGCTCCTACTATAGAGTGTGGTTTGTTGTGATAATGCTCCCTACTATAGAGTGTGGTTTGTTGTGATAATGATCCTACTATAGAGTGTGGTTTGTTGTGATAATGCTCCTACTTTAGAGTGTGGTTTGTTGTGATAATGCTCCTACTATAGAGTGTGGTTTGTTGTGATAATGCTCCTACTATAGAGTGTGGTTTGTTGTGATAATGCTCCCTACTATAGAGTGGTTTGTTGTGATAATGCTCCTACTATAGAGTGTGGTTTGTTGTGATAATGCTCCTACTATAGAGTGTGGTTTGTCGTGATAATGCTCCCTACTATAGAGTGTATTGTTGTGATAATGATCCTACTATAGAGTGTGGTTTGTTGTGATAATGCTCCCTACTATAGAGTGTGGTTTGTTGTGATAATGCTCCCTACTATAGAGTGTGGTTTGTTGTGATAATGCTCCTACTATAGAGTGTGGTTTGTTGTGATAATGATCCTACTATAGAGTGTGGTTTGTTGTGATAATGCTCCCTACTATAGAGTGTGGTTTGTTGTGATAATGCTCCCTACTATAGAGTGGTTTGTTGTGATAATGATCCTACTATAGAGTGTGGTCTGTTGTGATAATGCTCCCTACTATAGAGTGTGGTTTGCTGTGATAATGCTCCGACTATAAGAAGACCATGTAGAGTTACAGTATATAGGGCTGACTGGGAGGGAAGACCATGTAGAGTTACAGTATATAGGGCAGACTGGGGGGAAGACCATGTAGAGTTACAGTATATAGGGCTGACTGGGGGGGAAGACCATGTAGAGTTACAGTATATAGGGCTGACTGGGGGGGAAGACCATGTAGAGTTACAGTATATAGGGCTGACTGGGAGGAAGACCATGTGGAGTTACAGTATCTCTACATGGTCTTCCCCACAGTCAGCCCTATATACTGTAACTCAACATGGTCTTCCCCACAGTCAGCCCTATATACTGTAACTCTACATGGTCTTCCCCCACAGTCAGCCCTATATAATGTAACTCTACATGGTCTCCCCCCCAGTCAGCCCTATATACTGTAACTCTACATGGTCTCCCCCCCAGTCAGCCCTATATACTGTAACTCTACATGGTCTTCCCCACAGTCAGCCCTATATACTGTAACTCTACATGGTCTTCCCTCCCAGTCAGCCCTATATACTGTAACTCTACATGGTCTTCCCTCCCAGTCAGCCCTATATACTGTAACTCTACATGGTCTTCCCCCCCAGTCAGCCCTATATACTGTAACTCTACATGGTCTTCCCCCCCCCAGTCAGCCCTATATACTCTAACTCTACATGGTCTTCCCTCCCAGTCAGCCCTATATACTGTAACTCTACATGGTCTTCCCTCCCAGTCAGCCCTATATACTTTAACTCTACATGGTCTTCCCCCCAGTCAGCCCTATATACTGTAACTCTACATGGTCTTCCCCCCAGTCAGCCCTATATACTGTAACTCTACATGGTCTTCCCCCCCAGTCAGCCCTATATACTGTAACTCTACATGGTGTTCCCTCCCAGTCAGCCCTATATACTGTAACTCTACATGGTCTTTCCCCCCAGTCTGCCCTATATACTGTAACTCTACATGGTCTTCCCTCCCAGTCAGCCCTAAATACTGTAACTCTACATGGTCTTCCCCCCAGTCAGCCCTATATACTGTAACTCTACATGGTCTTCCCCCCCAGTCAGCCCTATATACTGTAACTCTACATGGTCTTCCCCCCAGTCAGCCCTATATACTGTAACTCTACAGGGTCTTCCCCCCAGTCAGCCCTATATACTGTAACTCTACATGGTTTTCCCCACAGTCAGCCCTATATACTGTAACTCTACATGGTCTTCCCCCCAGTCAGCCCTATATACTGTAACTCTACATGGTCTTCCCCCCAGTCAGCCCTATATACTGTAACTCTACATGGTCTTCCCCCCCAGTCAGCCCTATATACTGTAACTCTACATGGTCTTCCCCCCCAGTCAGCCCTATATACTGTAACTCTACATGGTCTTCCCTCCCAGTCAGCCCTATATACTGTAACTCTACATGGTCTTCCCCACAGTCAGCCCTATATACTGTTACTCTACATGGTCTTCCCCCCAGTCAGCCCTATATACTGTAACTCTACATGGTCTTCCCCCCCCAGTCAGCCCTATATACTGTAACTCTACATGGTCTTCCCCCCAGTCAGCCCTATATACTGTAACTCTACATGGTCTCCCCCCCCCAGTCAGCCCTATATACTGTAACTCTACATGGTCTTCCCTCCCAGTCAGCCCTATATACTGTAACTCTACATGGTCTTCCCCACAGTCAGCCCTATATACTGTAACTCTACATGGTCTTCCCCATAGTCAGCCCTATATACTGTAACTCTACATGGTCTTCCCTCCCAGTCAGCCCTACATACTGTAACTCTACATGGTCTTCCCTCCCAGTCAGCCCTATATACTGTAACTCTACATGGTCTTCCCCCCAGTCAGCCCTATATACTGTAACTCTACATGGTCTTCCCCCCAGTCAGCCCTATATACTGTAACTCTACACAGTCTTCCCCCCCAGTCAGCCCTATATACTGTAACTCTACATGGTCTTCCCCCCAGTCAGCCCTATATACTGTAACTCTACATGGTCTTCCCTCCCAGTCAGCCCTATATACTGTAACTCTACATGGTCTTCCCCCCAGTCAGCCCTATATACTGTAACTCTACATGGTCTTCCCTCCCAGTCAGCCCTATATACTGTAACTCTACATGGTCTTCCCCCCAGTCAGCCCTATATACTGTAACTCTACACAGTCTTCCCCCCCAGTCAGCCCTATATACTGTAACTCTACATGGTCTTCCCTCCCAGTCAGCCCTATATACTGTAACTCTACATGGTCTTCCCCCCCAGTCAGCCCTATATACTGTAACTCTACATGGTCTTCCCCCCCAGTCAGCCCTATATACTGTAACTCTACATGGTCTTCCCCCCCAGTCAGCCCTATATACTGTAACTCTACATGGTCTTCCCCCCCAGTCAGCCCTATATACTGTAACTCTACATGGTCTTCCCCCCAGTCAGCCCTATATACTGTAACTCTACATGGTCTCCCTCCCAGTCAGCCCTATATACTGTAACTCTACATGGTCTTCCCTCCCAGTCAGCCCTATATACTGTAACTCTACATGGTCTTCCCCACAGTCAGCCCTATATACTGTAACTCTACATGGTCTTCCCTCCCAGTCAGCCCTATATACTGTAACTCTACATGGTCTTCCCTCCCAGTCAGCCCTACATACTGTAACTCTACATGGTCTTCCCTCCCAGTCAGCCCTATATACTGTAACTCTACATGGTCTTCCCCCCCAGTCAGCCCTATATACTGTAACTCTACATGGTCTTCCCCCCAGTAAGCCCTATATACTGTAACTCTACACGGTCTTCCCCCCAGTCAGCCCTATATACTGTAACTCTACATGGTCTTCCCCCCCAGTCAGCCCTATATACTGTAACTCTACATGGTCTTCCCTCCCAGTCAGCCCTATATACTGTAACTCTACATGGTCTTCCCCCCAGTCAGCCCTATATACTGTAACTCTACATGGTCTTCCCTCCCACCATGGTGTGGTTTGTTGTGATAATGATCCTACTATAGAGTGTGGTTTGTTGTGATAATGCTCCTACTATAGAGTGGTTTGTTGTGATAATGCTCCCTACTATAGAGTGTGGTTTGTTGTGATAATGCTCCCTACTATAGAGTGTGGTTTGTTGTGATAATGCTCCTACTATAGTGTGGTTTGTTGTGATAATGCTCCTACTATAGAGTGTGGTTTGTTGTGATAATGGTCCTACTATAGAGTGTGGTTTGTTGTGATAATGCTCCCAACTATAGAGTGTGGTTTGTTGTGATAATGCTCCTACTTTAGAGTGTGGTTTGTTGTGATAATGCTCCTACTATAGAGTGTGGTTTGTTGTGATAATGCTCCCTACTATAGAGTGGTTTGTTGTGATAATGATCCTACTATAGAGTGTGGTCTGTTGTGATAATGCTCCTACTATAGAGTGTGGTTTGCTGTGATAATGCTCCCTACTATAGTTTGGTTTGTTGTGATAATGCTCCCTACTATAGAGTGTGGTTTGTTGTGATAATGCTCCCTACTATAGAGTGGTTTGTTGTGATAATGCTAAAACTATAGAGTGTGGTTTGTTGTGATAATGCTCCTACTATAGAGTGGTTTGTTGTGATAATGCTCCTACTATAGAGTGTGGTTTGTTGTGATAATGCTCCCTACTATAGAGTGTGGTTTGTTGTGATAATGATCCTACTATAGAGTGTGGTTTGTTGTGATAATGCTCCCTACTATAGAGTGTATTGTTGTGATAATGATCCTACTATGGAGTGTGGTTTGTTGTGATAATGCTCCCTACTATAGAGTGGTTTGTTGTGATAATGCTCCCTACTATAGTGTGGTTTGTTGTGATAATGCTCCCTACTATAGAGTGTGGTTTGTTGTGATAATGCTCCCTACTATAGAGTGGTTGGTTGTGATAATGCTCCTACTATAGAGTGTGGTTTGTTGTGATAATGCTCCTACTATAGAGTGGTTTGCTGTGATAATGCTCCTACTATAGAGTGTGGTTTGTTGTGATAATGCTCCTACTATAGAGTGGTTTGTTGTGATAATGCTCCCTACTATAGAGTGGTTTGTTGTGATAATGCTCCTACTATAGAGTGTGGTTTGTTGTGATAATGCTCCCTACTATAGAGTATGGTTTGTTGTGATAATGCTCCCTACTATAGAGTGTGGTTTGTTGTGATAATGCTCCCTACTATAGAGTGTGGTTTGTTGTGATAATGCTCCTACTATAGAGTGTGGTTTGTTGTGATAATGCTCCTACTATAGAGTGTGGTTTGTTGTGATAATGATCCTACTATAGAGTGTGGTTTGTTGTGATAATGCTCCTACTATAGAGTGTGGTTTTGTTGTGCTAATGCTCCCTACTATAGAGTGTGGTTTTGTTGTGATAATGCTCCCTACTATAGTGTGGTTTTGTTGTGGTAATGCGCCCTACTATAGTGTGGTTTTGTTGTGATAATGTTTTGTTGTGATAATGCTCCCTACTATAGAGTGTGGTTTTGTTGTGATAATGCTCCCTACTATAGAGTGTGGTTTTGTTGTGGTAATGCTCCCTACTATAGTGTGGTTTTGTTGTGATAATTTGTTGTGATAATGCTCCATACTATAGAGTGTGGTTTGTTGTGATAATGCTCCTACTATAGTGTGGTTTTGTTGTGATACTGCTCCCTACTATAGAGTGTGGTTTTGTTGTGATAATGCTCCTACCATAGAGTGTGGTTTTGTTGTGATAATGCTCCTACTATAGAGTGTGGTTTTGTTGTGATAATGCTCCCTACTATAGAGTGTGGTTTGTTGTGATAATGATCCTACTATAGAGTGTGGTTTGTTGTGATAATGCTCCTACTATAGAGTGGTTTGTTGTGATAATGCTCCTACTATAGAGTGTGGTTTGTTGTGATAATGCTCCTACGATAGAGTGTGGTTTGTTTTGATAATGCTCCTACTATAGAGTGTGGTTTGTTGTGATAATGCTCCCTACTATAGAGTGTGGTTTGTTGTGATAATGCTCCCTAATATAGAGTGGTTTGTTGTGATAATGCTCCCTACTATAGAGTGTGGTTTGTTGTGATAATGCTCCCTACTATAGAGTGTGGTTTGTTGTGATAATGCTCCCTACTATAGAGTGGTTTGTTGTGATAATGCTCCTACTATAGAGTGTGGTTTGTTGTGATAATGCTCCCTACTATAGAGTGGTTTGTTGTGATAATGCTCAAACTATAGTGTGGTTTGTTGTGATAATGCTCCTACTATAGAGTGTGGTTTGTTGTGATAATGCTCCTACTTTAGAGTGTGGTTTATCTTGATAATGCTCCTACTATAGAGTGTGGTTTGTTGTGATAATGCTCCTACTATAGAGTGTGGTTTGTTGTGATAATGCTCCTACTATAGAGTGTGGTTTGTTGTGATAATGCTCCTACTTTAGAGTGTGGTTTGTTGTGATAATGCTCCTACTATAGAGTGTGGTTTGTTGTGATAATGCTCCCTACTATAGAGTGGTTTGTTGTGATAATGATCCTACTATAGAGTGTGGTTTGTTGTGATAATGCTCCCTACTATAGAGTGTGGTTTGTTGTGATAATGCTCCCTACTATAGAGTGTGGTTTGCTGTGATAATGCTCCTACTATAGAGTGTGGTTTGTTGTGATAATGCTCCTACTATAGAGTGTGGTTTGTTGTGATAATGCTCCGTACTATATAGTGTGGTTTGTTGTGATAATGCTCCTACTATAGAGTGTGGTTTGTTGTGATAATGCTCCCTACTATAGAGTGGTTTGTTGTGATAATGCTCAAACTATAGAGTGTGGTTTGTTGTGATAATGCTCCTACTATAGAGTGTGGTTTGTTGTGATAATGCTCCTACTATAGTGTGGTTTGTTGTGATAATGCTCCTACTATAGAGTGTGGTTTGTTGTGATAATGCTCCTACTTTAGAGTGTGGTTTGTTGTGATAATGCTCCTACTATAGAGTGTGGTTTGTTGTGATAATGCTCCTAATATAGAGTGTGGTTTATTGTGATAATGCTCCTACTATAGAGTGTGGTTTGTTGTGATAAAGCTCCTACTATAGAGTGTGGTTTGTTGTGATAATGCTCCTACTATGGAGTGTGGTTTGTTGTGATAATGCTCCCTACTATAGAGTGGTTTGTTGTGATAATGCTCCTACTATAGAGTGTGGTTTGTTGTGATAATGCTCCTACTATAGAGTGTGGTTTGTTGTGATAATGCTCCCTACTATAGAGTGTGGTTTTGTTGTGATAATGCTCCTACTATAGAGTGTGGTTTGTTGTGATAATGCTCCCTACTATAGAGTGTGGTTTTGTTGTGATAATGCTCCTACTATAGAGTGTGGTTTGTTGTGATAATGCTCCTACTATAGAGTGTGGTTTGTTGTGATAATGCTCCCTACTATAGAGTGGTTTGTTGTGATAATGCTCCTACTATAGAGTGTGGTTTGTTGTGATAATGCTCCTACTATAGAGTGTGGTTTGTTGTGATAATGCTCCCTACTATAGAGTGTGGTTTTGTTGTGATAATGCTCCTACTATAGAGTGTGGTTTGTTGTGATAATGCTCCCTACTATAGAGTGTGGTTTTGTTGTGATAATGCTCCTACTATAGAGTGTGGTTTGTTGTGATAATGCTCCTACTATAGAGTGTGGTTTGTTGTGATAATGCTCCCTACTATAGAGTGTGGTTTGTTGTGATAATGCTCCCTAATATAGAGTGGTTTGTTGTGATAATGCTCCTACTATAGAGTGTGGTTTGTTGTGATAATGCTCCCTACTATAGAGTGTGGTTTGTTGTGATAATGCTCCCTACTATAGAGTGGTTTGTTGTGATAATGCTCCTACTATAGAGTGTGGTTTGTTGTGATAATGCTCCCTACTATAGAGTATGGTTTGTTGTGATAATGCTCCCTACTATAGAGTGTGGTTTGTTGTGATAATGCTCCCTACTATAGAGTGTGGTTTGTTGTGATAATGCTCCTACTATAGAGTGTGGTTTGTTGTGATAATGCTCCTACTTTAGAGTGTGGTTTGTTGTGATAATGCTCCTACTATAGAGTGTGGTTTGTTGTGATAATGCTCCCTACTATAGAGTGGTTTGTTGTGATAATGATCCTACTATAGAGTGTGGTTTGTTGTGATAATGCTCCCTACTATAGAGTGTGGTTTGTTGTGATAATGCTCCCTACTATAGAGTGTGGTTTGCTGTGATAATGCTCCTACTATAGAGTGTGGTTTGTTGTGATAATGCTCCTACTATAGAGTGTGGTTTGTTGTGATAATGCTCCGTACTATATAGTGTGGTTTGTTGTGATAATGCTCCTACTATAGAGTGTGGTTTGTTGTGATAATGCTCCCTACTATAGAGTGGTTTGTTGTGATAATGCTCCTACTATAGAGTGTGGTTTGTTGTGATAATGCTCCTACTATAGAGTGGTTTGCTGTGATAATGCTCCTACTATAGAGTGTGGTTTGTTGTGATAATGCTCCTACTATAGAGTGGTTTGTTGTGATAATGCTCCTACTATAGAGTGTGGTTTGTTGTGATAATGCTCCCTACTATAGAGTGTGGTTTGTTGTGATAATGCTCCCTACTATAGAGTGTGGTTTGCTGTGATAATGCTCCTACTATAGAGTGTGGTTTGTTGTGATAATGCTCCTACTATAGAGTGTGGTTTGTTGTGATAATGCTCCCTACTATAGAGTGTGGTTTGTTGTGATAATGATCCTACTATAGAGTGTGGTTTGTTGTGATAATGCTCCTACTTTAGAGTGTGGTTTGTTGTGATAATGCTCCTACTATAGAGTGTGGTTTGTTGTGATAATGCTTCTACTATAGAGTGTGGTTTGTTGTGATAATGCTCCCTACTATAGAGTGGTTTGTTGTGATAATGCTCCTACTATAGAGTGTGGTTTGTTGTGATAATGCTCCTACTATAGAGTGTGGTTTGTCGTGATAATGCTCCCTACTATAGAGTGTATTGTTGTGATAATGATCCTACTATAGAGTGTGGTTTGTTGTGATAATGCTCCCTACTATAGAGTGTGGTTTGTTGTGATAATGCTCCCTACTATAGAGTGTGGTTTGTTGTGATAATGCTCCTACTATAGAGTGTGGTTTGTTGTGATAATGATCCTACTATAGAGTGTGGTTTGTTGTGATAATGCTCCCTACTATAGAGTGTGGTTTGTTGTGATAATGCTCCCTACTATAGAGTGGTTTGTTGTGATAATGATCCTACTATAGAGTGTGGTCTGTTGTGATAATGCTCCCTACTATAGAGTGTGGTTTGCTGTGATAATGCTCCGACTATAAGAAGACCATGTAGAGTTACAGTATATAGGGCTGACTGGGAGGGAAGACCATGTAGAGTTACAGTATATAGGGCAGACTGGGGGGAAGACCATGTAGAGTTACAGTATATAGGGCTGACTGGGGGGGAAGACCATGTAGAGTTACAGTATATAGGGCTGACTGGGGGGGAAGACCATGTAGAGTTACAGTATATAGGGCTGACTGGGGGGAAGACCATGTGGAGTTACAGTATCTCTACATGGTCTTCCCCACAGTCAGCCCTATATACTGTAACTCTACATGGTCTTCCCCACAGTCAGCCCTATATACTGTAACTCTACATGGTCTTCCCCCACAGTCAGCCCTATATAATGTAACTCTACATGGTCTCCCCCCCAGTCAGCCCTATATACTGTAACTCTACATGGTCTCCCCCCCAGTCAGCCCTATATACTGTAACTCTACATGGTCTTCCCCACAGTCAGCCCTATATACTGTAACTCTACATTGTCTTCCCTCCCAGTCAGCCCTATATACTGTAACTCTACATGGTCTTCCCCCCAGTCAGCCCTATATACTGTAACTCTACATGGTCTTCCCCCCCAGTCAGCCCTATATACTGTAACTCTACATGGTCTTCCTCCCAGTCAGCCCTATATACTGTAACTCTACATGGTCTTCCCCATAGTCAGCCCTATATACTGTAACTCTACATGGTCTTCCCCACAGTCAGCCCTATATACTGTAACTCTACATGGTCTTCCCCCCCAGTCAGCCCTATATACTGTAACTCTACATGGTCTTCCCCCCAGTCAGCCCTATATACTGTAACTCTACATGGTCTTCCCCCCCCAGTCAGCCCTATATACTGTAACTCTACATGGTCTTCCCTCCCAGTCAGCCCTATATACTGTAACTCTACATGGTCTTCCCCACAGTCAGCCCTATATACTGTAACTCTACATGGTCTTCCCCATAGTCAGCCCTATATACTGTAACTCTACATGGTCTTCCCTCCCAGTCAGCCCTACATACTGTAACTCTACATGGTCTTCCCTCCCAGTCAGCCCTATATACTGTAACTCTACATGGTCTTCCCCCCCAGTCAGCCCTATATACTGTAACTCTACATGGTCTTCCCCCCAGTCAGCCCTATATACTGTAACTCTACACAGTCTTCCCCCCAGTCAGCCCTATATACTGTAACTCTACATGGTCTTCCCCCCCAGTCAGCCCTATATACTGTAACTCTACATGGTCTTCCCTCCCAGTCAGCCCTATATACTGTAACTCTACATGGTCTTCCCCCCAGTCAGCCCTATATACTGTAACTCTACATGGTCTTCCCTCCCAGTCAGCCCTATATACTGTAACTCTACATGGTCTTCCCCCCAGTCAGCCCTATATACTGTAACTCTACACAGTCTTCCCCCCCAGTCAGCCCTATATACTGTAACTCTACATGGTCTTCCCTCCCAGTCAGCCCTATATACTGTAACTCTACATGGTCTTCCCCCCCAGTCAGCCCTATATACTGTAACTCTACACGGTCTTCCCCCCAGTCAGCCCTATATACTGTAACTCTACATGGTCTTCCCCCCCAGTCAGCCCTATATACTGTAACTCTACATGGTCTTCCCCCTCCCAGTCAGCCCTATATACTGTAACTCTACATGGTCTTCCCCCCAGTCAGCCCTATATACTGTAACTCTACACGGTCTTCCCTCCCAGTCAGCCCTATATACTGTAACTCTACATGGTCTTCCCTCCCAGTCAGCCCTATATACTGTAACTCTACATGGTCTTCCCCCCCAGTCAGCCCTATATACTGTAACTCTACATGGTCTTCCCCCCCAGTCAGCCCTATATACTGTAACTCTACATGGTCTTCCCCCCCAGTCAGCCCTATATACTGTAACTCTACATGGTCTTCCCCCCCAGTCAGCCCTATATACTGTAACTCTACATGGTCTTCCCCACAGTCAGCCCTAAATACTGTAACTCTACATGGTCTTCCCTCCCACCATGGTGTGGTTTGTTGTGATAATGATCCTACTATAGAGTGTGGTTTGTTGTGATAATGCTCCTACTATAGAGTGGTTTGTTGTGATAATGCTCCCTACTATAGAGTGTGGTTTGTTGTGATAATGCTCCCTACTATAGAGTGTGGTTTGTTGTGATAATGCTCCTACTATAGTGTGGTTTGTTGTGATAATGCTCCTACTATAGAGTGTGGTTTGTTGTGATAATGCTCCTACTATAGAGTGTGGTTTGTTGTGATAATGCTCCCAACTATAGAGTGTGGTTTGTTGTGATAATGCTCCTACTTTAGAGTGTGGTTTGTTGTGATAATGCTCCTACTATAGAGTGTGGTTTGTTGTGATAATGCTCCCTACTATAGAGTGGTTTGTTGTGATAATGATCCTACTATAGAGTGTGGTCTGTTGTGATAATGCTCCTACTATAGAGTGTGGTTTGTTGTGATAATGCTCCCTACTATAGAGTGTGGTTTGTTGTGATAATGCTCCCTACTATAGAGTGTGGTTTGCTGTGATAATGCTCCTACTATAGAGTGGTTTGTTGTGATAATGCTAAAACTATAGAGTGTGGTTTGTTGTGATAATGCTCCTACTATAGAGTGGTTTGTTGTGATAATGCTCCTACTATAGAGTGTGGTTTGTTGTGATAATGCTCCCTACTATAGAGTGTGGTTTGTTGTGATAATGCTCCCTACTATAGAGTGTGGTTTGTTGTGATAATGCTCCCTACTATAGAGTGGTTTGTTGTGATAATGCTAAAACTATAGAGTGTGGTTTGTTGTGATAATGCTCCTACTATAGAGTGGTTTGTTGTGATAATGCTCCTACTATAGAGTGTGGTTTGTTGTGATAATGCTCCCTACTATAGAGTGTGGTTTGTTGTGATAATGATCCTACTATAGAGTGTGGTTTGTTGTGATAATGCTCCCTACTATAGTGTGTATTGTTGTGATAATGATCCTACTATGGAGTGTGGTTTGTTGTGATAATGCTCCCTACTATAGAGTGTGGTTTGCTGTGATAATGCTCCTACTATAGAGTGTGGTTTGTTGTGATAATGCTCCTACTATAGAGTGTGGTTTGTTGTGATAATGCTCCCTACTATAGAGTGTGGTTTGTTGTGATAATGATCCTACTATAGAGTGTGGTTTGTTGTGATAATGCTCCTACTTTAGAGTGTGGTTTGTTGTGATAATGCTCCTACTATAGAGTGTGGTTTGTTGTGATAATGCTCCCTACTATAGAGTGGTTTGTCGTGATAATGCTCCCTACTATAGAGTGTATTGTTGTGATAATGATCCTACTATAGAGTGTGGTTTGTTGTGATAATGCTCCCTACTATAGAGTGTGGTTTGTTGTGATAATGCTCCCTACTATAGAGTGTGGTTTGTTGTGATAATGCTCCTACTATAGAGTGTGGTTTGTTGTGATAATGATCCTACTATAGAGTGTGGTTTGTTGTGATAATGCTCCCTACTATAGAGTGTGGTTTGTTGTGATAATGCTCCCTACTATAGAGTGGTTTGTTGTGATAATGATCCTACTATAGAGTGTGGTCTGTTGTGATAATGCTCCCTACTATAGAGTGTGGTTTGCTGTGATAATGCTCCGACTATAAGAAGACCATGTAGAGTTACAGTATATAGGGCTGACTGGGAGGGAAGACCATGTAGAGTTACAGTATATAGGGCAGACTGGGGGGAAGACCATGTAGAGTTACAGTATATAGGGCTGACTGGGGGGGAAGACCATGTAGAGTTACAGTATATAGGGCTGACTGGGGGGGAAGACCATGTAGAGTTACAGTATATAGGGCTGACTGGGAGGAAGACCATGTGGAGTTACAGTATCTCTACATGGTCTTCCCCACAGTCAGCCCTATATACTGTAACTCAACATGGTCTTCCCCACAGTCAGCCCTATATACTGTAACTCTACATGGTCTTCCCCCACAGTCAGCCCTATATAATGTAACTCTACATGGTCTCCCCCCCAGTCAGCCCTATATACTGTAACTCTACATGGTCTCCCCCCCAGTCAGCCCTATATACTGTAACTCTACATGGTCTTCCCCACAGTCAGCCCTATATACTGTAACTCTACATGGTCTTCCCTCCCAGTCAGCCCTATATACTGTAACTCTACATGGTCTTCCCTCCCAGTCAGCCCTATATACTGTAACTCTACATGGTCTTCCCCCCCAGTCAGCCCTATATACTGTAACTCTACATGGTCTTCCCCCCCCAGTCAGCCCTATATACTGTAACTCTACATGGTCTTCCCTCCCAGTCAGCCCTATATACTGTAACTCTACATGGTCTTCCCTCCCAGTCAGCCCTATATACTTTAACTCTACATGGTCTTCCCCCCAGTCAGCCCTATATACTGTAACTCTACATGGTCTTCCCCCCAGTCAGCCCTATATACTGTAACTCTACATGGTCTTCCCCCCCAGTCAGCCCTATATACTGTAACTCTACATGGTGTTCCCTCCCAGTCAGCCCTATATACTGTAACTCTACATGGTCTTTCCCCCCAGTCAGCCCTATATACTGTAACTCTACATGGTCTTCCCTCCCAGTCAGCCCTAAATACTGTAACTCTACATGGTCTTCCCCCCAGTCAGCCCTATATACTGTAACTCTACATGGTCTTCCCCCCCAGTCAGCCCTATATACTGTAACTCTACATGGTCTTCCCCCCAGTCAGCCCTATATACTGTAACTCTACATGGTCTTCCCCCCAGTCAGCCCTATATACTGTAACTCTACATGGTTTTCCCCACAGTCAGCCCTATATACTGTAACTCTACATGGTCTTCCCCCCAGTCAGCCCTATATACTGTAACTCTACATGGTCTTCCCCCCAGTCAGCCCTATATACTGTAACTCTACATGGTCTTCCCCCCAGTCAGCCCTATATACTGTAACTCTACATGGTCTTCCCCCCAGTCAGCCCTATATACTGTAACTCTACATGGTCTTCCCTCCCAGTCAGCCCTATATACTGTAACTCTACATGGTCTTCCCTCCCAGTCAGCCCTATATACTGTAACTCTACATGGTCTTCCCCCCCAGTCAGCCCTATATACTGTAACTCTACATGGTCTTCCCCCCCAGTCAGCCCTTTATACTGTAACTCTACATGGTCTTCCCCCCCAGTCAGCCCTATATACTGTAACTCTACATGGTCTTCCCTCCCAGTCAGCCCTATATACTGTAACTCTACATGGTCTTCCCCCCCAGTCAGCCCTATATACTGTAACTCTACATGGTCTTCCCTCCCAGTCAGCCCTATATACTGTAATTCTACATGGTCTTCCCCCCAGTCAGCCCTATATACTGTAACTCTACATGGTCTTCCCCCCAGTCAGCCCTATATACTGTAACTCTACATGGTCTTCCCCCCCAGTCAGCCCTATATACTGTAACTCTACATGGTCTTCCCCCCCAGTCAGCCCTATATACTGTAACTCTACATGGTCTTCCCCCCTCCCAGTCAGCCCTATATACTGTAACTCTACATGGTCTTCCCCCCAGTCAGCCCTATATACTGTAACTCTACATGGTCTTCCCCCAGTCAGCCCTATATACTGTAACTCTACACGGTCTTCCCCCCAGTCAGCCCTATATACTGTAACTCTACATGGTCTTCCCCCCAGTCAGCCCTATATACTGTAACTCTACATGGTCTTCCCCCCAGTCAGCCCTATATACTGTAACTCTACATGGTCTTCCCCCCAGTCAGCCCTATATACTGTAACTCTACATGGTCTTCCCCCCAGTCAGCCCTATATACTGTAACTCTACATGGTCTTCCCCCCCAGTCAGCCCTATATACTGTAACTCTACATGGTCTTCCCTCCCAGTCAGCCCTATATACTGTAACTCTACATGGTCTTCCCCCCCAGTCAGCCCTATATACTGTAACTCTACATGGTCTTCCCTCCCAGTCAGCCCTATATACTGTAACTCTACATGGTCTTCCCTCCCAGTCAGCCCTATATACTGTAACTCTACATGGTCTTCCCTCCCAGTCAGCCCTATATACTGTAACTCTACATGGTCTTCCCCCCAGTCAGCCCTATATACTGTAACTCTACATGGTCTTCCCCCCAGTCAGCCCTATATACTGTAACTCTACATGGTCTTCCCCCCCAGTCAGCCCTATATACTGTAACTCTACATGGTCTTCCCTCCCAGTCAGCCCTATATACTGTAACTCTACATGGTCTTTCCCCCCAGTCAGCCCTATATACTGTAACTCTACATGGTCTTCCCTCCCAGTCAGCCCTATATACTGTAACTCTACATGGTCTTCCCCCCAGTCAGCCCTATATACTGTAACTCTACATGGTCTTCCCCCCCAGTCAGCCCTATATACTGTAACTCTACATGGTCTTCCCTCCCAGTCAGCCCTATATACTGTAACTCTACAGGGTCTTTCCCCCCAGTCAGCCCTATATACTGTAACTCTACATGGTCTTCCCTCCCAGTCAGCCCTATATACTGTAACTCTACATGGTCTTCCCCCCCAGTCAGCCCTATATACTGTAACTCTACATGGTCTTCCCCCCCAGTCAGCCCTATATACTGTAACTCTACATGGTCTTCCCCCCAGTCAGCCCTATATACTGTAACTCTACATGGTCTTCCCCCCAGTCAGCCCTATATACTGTAACTCTACATGGTCTTCCCTCCCAGTCAGCCCTATATACTGTAACTCTACATGGTCTTCCCCCCAGTCAGCCCTATATACTGTAACTCTACATGGTCTTCCCCCCCAGTCAGCCCTATATACTGTAACTCTACATGGTCTTCCCTCCCAGTCAGCCCTATATACTGTAACTCTACATGGTCTTCCCTCCCAGTCTGCCCTATATACTGTAACTCTACATGGTCTTCCCCCCAGTCAGCCTTATATACTGTAACTCTACATGGTCTTCCCCCCAGTCAGCCCTATATACTGTAACTCTACATGGTCTTCCCCCACAGTCAGCCCTATATACTGTAACTCTACATGGTCTTCCCCCCAGTCAGCCCTATATACTGTAACTCTACATGGTCTTCCCCCCAGTCTGCCCTATATACTGTAACTCTACATGGTCTTCCCTCCCAGTCAGCCCTATATACTGTAACTCTACATGGTCTTCCCCCCAGTCAGCCCTATATACTGTAACTCTACATGGTCTTCCCCCCAGTCAGCCCTATATACTGTAACTCTACATGGTCTTCCCCCCAGTCAGCCCTATATACTGTAACTCTACACGGTCTTCCCTCCCAGTCAGCCCTATATACTGTAACTCTACATGGTCTTCCCCACAGTCAGCCCTATATACTGTAACTCTACATGGTCTTCCCTCCAGTCAGCCCTATATACTGTAACTCTACATGGTCTTCCCCACAGTCAGCCCTATATACTGTAACTCTACATGGTCTTCCCTCCCAGTCAGCCCTATATACTGTAACTCTACATGGTCTTCCCCCCAGTCAGCCCTATATACTGTAACTCTACATGGTCTTCCCCCTCCCAGTCAGCCCTATATACTGTAACTCTACATGGTCTTCCCCCCAGTCAGCCCTATATACTGTAACTCTACATGGTCTTCCCTCCCAGTCAGCCCTATATACTGTAACTCTACATGGTCTTCCCCCCAGTCAGCCCTATATACTGTAACTCTACATGGTCTTCCCTCCCAGTCAGCCCTATATACTGTAACTCTACATGGTCTTCCCCCCAGTCAGCCCTATATACTGTAACTCTACATGGTCTTCCCCCTCCCAGTCAGCCCTATATACTGTAACTCTACATGGTCTTCCCCCCAGTCAGCCCTATATACTGTAACTCTACACGGTCTTCCCCCCAGTCAGCCCTATATACTGTAACTCTACATGGTCTTCCCTCCCAGTCAGCCCTATATACTGTAACTCTACATGGTCTTCCCCCCAGTCAGCCCTATATACTGTAACTCTACATGGTCTTCCCCCCAGTCAGCCCTATATACTGTAACTCTACATGGTCTTCCCCCCCAGTCAGCCCTATATACTGTAACTCTACATGGTCTTCCCCCCCAGTCAGCCCTATATACTGTAACTCTACATGGTCTTCCCCCCTCCCAGTCAGCCCTATATACTGTAACTCTACATGGTCTTCTCTCCCAGTCAGCCCTATATACTGTAACTCTACATGGTCTTCCCTCCCAGTCAGCCCTATATACTGTAACTCTACATGGTCTTCCCCCCCAGTCAGCCCTATATACTGTAACTCTACATGGTCTTCCCCCCCAGTCAGCCCTATATACTGTAACTCTACATGGTCTTCCCTCCCAGTCAGCCCTATATACTGTAACTCTACATGGTCTTCCCTCCCAGTCAGCCCTATATACTGTAACTCTACATGGTCTTCCCCCCCAGTCAGCCCTATATACTGTAACTCTACATGGTCTTCCCCCCAGTCAGCCCTATATACTGTAACTCTACATGGTCTTCCCCCCCAGTCAGCCCTATATACTGTAACTCTACATGGTCTTCCCTCCCAGTCAGCCCTATATACTGTAACTCTACATGGTCTTTCCCCCCAGTCTGCCCTATATACTGTAACTCTACATGGTCTTCCCTCCCAATCAGCCCTATATACTGTAACTCTACATGGTCTTCCCCCCAGTCAGCCCTATATACTGTAACTCTACATGGTCTTCCCCCCAGTCAGCCCTATATACTGTAACTCTACATGGTCTTCCCCCCAGTCAGCCCTATATACTGTAACTCTACAGGGTCTTCCCCCCAGTCAGCCCTATATACTGTAACTCTACATGGTCTTCCCTCCCAGTCAGCCCTATATACTGTAACTCTACATGGTCTTCCCCCCCAGTCAGCCCTATATACTGTAACTCTACATGGTCTTCCCCCCCAGTCGGCCCTATATACTGTAACTCTACATGGTCTTCCCTCCCAGTCAGCCCTATATACTGTAACTCTACATGGTCTTCCCTCCCAGTCAGCCCTATATACTGTAACTCTACATGGTCTTCCCCCCAGTCAGCCCTATATACTGTAACTCTACATGGTCTTCCCCCCAGTCAGCCCTATATACTGTAACTCTACATGGTCTTCCCCCCCAGTCAGCCCTATATACTGTAACTCTACATGGTCTTCCCTCCCAGTCAGCCCTATATACTGTAACTCTACATGGTCTTTCCCCCCAGTCAGCCCTATATACTGTAACTCTACACGGTCTTCCCCCCAGTCAGCCCTATATACTGTACCTCTACATGGTCTTCCCCCCAGTCAGCCCTATATACTGTAACTCTACATGGTCTTCCCCCCAGTCAGCCCTATATACTGTAACTCTACATGGTCTTCCCCCCAGTCAGCCCTATATACTGTAACTCTACATGGTCTTCCCCCCCAGTCAGCCCTATATACTGTAACTCTACATGGTCTTCCCCCCCAGTCAGCCCTATATACTGTAACTCTACATGGTCTTCCCCCCTCCCAGTCAGCCCTATATACTGTAACTCTACATGGTCTTCCCCCCAGTCAGCCCTATATACTGTAACTCTACACGGTCTTCCCTCCCAGTCAGCCCTATATACTGTAACTCTACATGGTCTTCCCTCCCAGTCAGCCCTATATACTGTAACTCTACATGGTCTTCCCCCCCAGTCAGCCCTATATACTGTAACTCTACATGGTCTTCCCCCCCAGTCAGCCCTATATACTGTAACTCTACATGGTCTTCCCCCCCAGTCAGCCCTATATACTGTAACTCTACATGGTCTTCCCCCCAGTCAGCCCTATATACTGTAACTCTACATGGTCTCCCTCCCAGTCAGCCCTATATACTGTAACTCTACATGGTCTTCCCTCCCAGTCAGCCCTATATACTGTAACTCTACATGGTCTTCCCCACAGTCAGCCCTATATACTGTAACTCTACATGGTCTTCCCTCCCAGTCAGCCCTATATACTGTAACTCTACATGGTCTTCCCTCCCAGTCAGCCCTACATACTGTAACTCTACATGGTCTTCCCTCCCAGTCAGCCCTATATACTGTAACTCTACATGGTCTTCCCCCCCAGTCAGCCCTATATACTGTAACTCTACATGGTCTTCCCCCCAGTCAGCCCTATATACTGTAACTCTACACGGTCTTCCCCCCAGTCAGCCCTATATACTGTAACTCTACATGGTCTTCCCCCCAGTCAGCCCTATATACTGTAACTCTACATGGTCTTCCCTCCCACCATGGTGTGGTTTGTTGTGATAATGATCCTACTATAGAGTGTGGTTTGTTGTGATAATGCTCCTACTATAGAGTGGTTTGTTGTGATAATGCTCCCTACTATAGAGTGTGGTTTGTTGTGATAATGCTCCCTACTATAGAGTGTGGTTTGTTGTGATAATGCTCCTACTATAGTGTGGTTTGTTGTGATAATGCTCCTACTATAGAGTGTGGTTTGTTGTGATAATGCTCCTACTATAGAGTGTGGTTTGTTGTGATAATGCTCCCAACTATAGAGTGTGGTTTGTTGTGATAATGCTCCTACTTTAGAGTGTGGTTTGTTGTGATAATGCTCCTACTATAGAGTGTGGTTTGTTGTGATAATGCTCCCTACTATAGAGTGGTTTGTTGTGATAATGATCCTACTATAGAGTGTGGTCTGTTGTGATAATGCTCCTACTATAGAGTGTGGTTTGCTGTGATAATGCTCCCTACTATAGTGTGGTTTGTTGTGATAATGCTCCCTACTATAGAGTGTGGTTTGTTGTGATAATGCTCCCTACTATAGAGTGGTTTGTTGTGATAATGCTAAAACTATAGAGTGTGGTTTGTTGTGATAATGCTCCTACTATAGAGTGGTTTGTTGTGATAATGCTCCTACTATAGAGTGTGGTTTGTTGTGATAATGCTCCCTACTATAGAGTGTGGTTTGTTGTGATAATGATCCTACTATAGAGTGTGGTTTGTTGTGATAATGCTCCCTACTATAGAGTGTATTGTTGTGATAATGATCCTACTATGGAGTGTGGTTTGTTGTGATAATGCTCCCTACTATAGAGTGGTTTGTTGTGATAATGCTCCGTACTATAGTGTGGTTTGTTGTGTTAATGCTCCCTACTATAGAGTGTGGTTTGTTGTGATAATGCTCCCTACTATAGAGTGGTTTGTTGTGATAATGCTCCTACTATAGAGTGGTTTGTTGTGATAATGCTCCTACTATAGAGTGGTTTGCTGTGATAATGCTCCTACTATAGAGTGTGGTTTGTTGTGATAATGCTCCTACTATAGAGTGGTTTGTTGTGATAATGCTCCTACTATAGAGTGTGGTTTGTTGTGATAATGCTCCCTACTATAGAGTGTGGTTTGTTGTGATAATGCTCCCTACTATAGAGTGTGGTTTGCTGTGATAATGCTCCTACTATAGAGTGTGGTTTGTTGTGATAATGCTCCTACTATAGAGTGTGGTTTGTTGTGATAATGCTCCCTACTATAGAGTGTGGTTTGTTGTGATAATGATCCTACTATAGAGTGTGGTTTGTTGTGATAATGCTCCTACTTTAGAGTGTGGTTTGTTGTGATAATGCTCCTACTATAGAGTGTGGTTTGTTGTGATAATGCTCCTACTATAGAGTGTGGTTTGTTGTGATAATGCTCCCTACTATAGAGTGGTTTGTTGTGATAATGCTCCTACTATAGAGTGTGGTTTGAAAAATAGTCTAGGACGTTTGGAGCGTTGTCCAGTGTGTTTTAGAGAAAGGAGAAGAAATTAGGACGTGTGGAGCATTGTCACTCACGCACGCACGCTCTCTTTTCTCTCTCTCTCTCTCTCTTCCTAATCCTTCCTATCTTACTATCCTATCAGGTTAGAAGATCCTCTAACTTTCTAGTAGGACATGCAGAGCATTGTCCAGGATGTTTTAGGGAAGGGAGAAGAGTCTTGGACATGTGGAGCGGTGTCACACACCCGGATGCACCCCTGCACCACTGGCTAAGGTGCCACATGGTCCTTATCCGCCAGATCTGGTGTTTTGTCGACAGCACCAGGGCCGAGGACCATGTGGTGGGGAGGGAACTCCTCATGGTCCTGCTAAAAGACATATTTGGCAGGGAAGACATATTTAGCACAGTGTGTGTGTGTGTGTGTGTGTGTGTGTGTGTGTGCGCGCGCGCGTCTGTGTCTGTGGGTGAGTGAACCCCATTAAAAAATTGAAATCCCACCACATGGACTCTGCCTTGTCGTGGCGTGGTGGCTTGCGTGCCTCTCTGAGTCACATCACAGTCTGTGATGTGACTCAGAGAGGCCAGACTAAAGAGTCCAATAAAACCTTGAAAAGGGGGAAACTTTAATAACTAATTGAACTACTTTCCTGGATATGGAGAAAGTCCGAATTGGTAGAGAAATTACAAAGTTACCGTGCGATTAGGGTTACTTACCCTAACCCTAACCCTTTAGAAGTTGAGTAATGATGGTCTAAATATCCTTCTTATATGTAGATTGCAGACTGATTTATTATTTATTTCTCTGGGTGGGAGCAGGTTCCAGCGATGAACCATACATCATCAGAGAGTAGAGAAGTAGAGTAGACAAATCCATTGATATGAGGCTCATTTCCTATGGACTTGTAGAGCTTCTTCAAAATGAATTTAGAAGTTGACAAGTGTTTTTGCATACCGTGCGCTGGGAGATACATATCAGCGTGCTCGTCTTATCGATAGCTATGCATGGATGCAAAACACTTCCATTTTCGACCCTTGTGTCAAAGTCTAACCCTAAGATTCTAAACCACACGACTGTGTGTACAGAACCACATATCAGATTGTTCGTCTTGACAAGCTATATAACATACTAAAAGATGGTGAAAAAGGGCGCCAAAGTTTGTGAAAATGTCACCAATGCATCCAAAAACAACATATTTCCTGTAAAAAGAATTAATCAAAGGGCATGTATTCCAACTTACTTTTTTGCCCCGATTCCAACGGTGGTGGTCTTATCTCTCTACGACGTCAGGAAGTGGGTGTAAAAGGCTACTTCCTGTCCCCAGCCCCATTTTCGGACTCAGCACGACGAGCTGAACATGCTGATATGTGTTTCCCAGCACAGGGACTTACGGTTCTCCTAACCCTAACCTGTTCAACGCGCGATAGCTCGAGAACGATGCGTCCGTCAGCCAAGGAATTGACATGTGCGTGTTCAGTTTTCCGAGATCTACGCTCTGATATGTCCGCCATTGTCGTGCGACCCCAGTAGCCCGTAACCCTAACCCTAGGGTTAACTCTGACCTGTAATGCAGAAGCCTTATAGACATGGTGAACCTAACAGTGTATTGAAGGTTGAAATGCTAAATTTAAATTTGAGTACCAGCAGGGAGACACATATGAGCATGTTCGTCTCATCGATAGCTACGCGTGGATCCAGATAAACTACAGGTGAGTCTGACAGACTGCTGCTGCTTCGTTTTTATATTATTCTAGTGCTCATTAATGTGCAGACCAGTAAAGAATTCATTCCATATGTTGATCTGACCCCCCATGCCAAAGTGCCAGCGCTCGCCCACAGTCTGCTGTCCCCCAGGCGGATGCTTGCACGCATGTGGGGTCCCGACCCCAACTTTGGGAACCCCATGATACAGTATGTCACAAGGAAAAGTTATAGGATAGATTGAATAACTTTATACTTGACCCTAGCATCCCTATTCTGGGAGTTAGGGGTTGCCAAAAATAGCAGATCTACAACATCACAAGCCATCTCAATGTGACACCTTTTGAGCTTGTAGATTGGCGTTGGGTTAGATTGACAAAATTAATCACTGTGCAACTCAATAAATGACTAAAATCATACTTGATAAAAGACCAGTAATGCATCAAAGGTCAACACACTGACTACAATACAAATTCATCAAACATGAATTGTCAAATGACATCAGAGTCTTGTTTATTTGGTCTTGTTTCTAAAGTGTAGTTGCTTATTTGGTCTTGTTTCTAAAGTGTAGTGTTTATTTGGTCTTGTGTCTAACATGTAGTTGTTGATTTGGACATGTAGTTGTTGATTTGGGCGTGTTTATACGCACGCACGCACGCACACATGAACACTCACTCATCCTTTTCTGTTTCTCTTTCCTGTTTGGTGCTAAGGAGTTTAGGATACGTGTGGTTCAAAACAGTGGAGAGAGGTCCCAAGAAGACTCCAACATCAAGACCCTAACCGAGCTGAAACAGTGAGTTAGCACACGCATGCACGCACACACACAAACTTTTTCCAAATTTGCATACACGCACACGTTGTCCAGGGTATTTTAGAGAAGGGGGCAGATTCTGGGACATGTGGAGCGTTGTCCTGGGTGTTTTAGAGAAGGGAGAAGCGTCTAGGACGTGTCTAGCTTGTCTGGGTTGCTTTCTTTTAGGTTCTATTTTCACGCACGCACGTGCACGCTTTCTCTCTCTCTCCAGTATAACTATGTCTCTCTACCTCTCTTTCTCCATATGTGTCGCTTTGTAGCATTGTATCTGTCTGTGTGTGTGTGTGTGTGATATGATGATTTATTAATTAGACAAGCAGGGAGACATAATATTACTTTGACCACAATGCTTGATTTTCCATTATGTTCTAAGAAGTATTGATATGTATTTATTAAAATGTGTGTGACATGTTGCTGTTAGGTGCTGTTGACAACATTTAAAGTAAAGCATCTCATATTAGCTTTTCTGCAACAGGAACATAAACATGTTAATTTTGTCACTATAGATTAATATACAGACCAGTACAGAATTCATTCCATATGTTGATCTAACCCCCCATGCCAAAGCACCAGCGCTCGCCCACAGTCTGCTGTCCCCCAGGCGGATGCTTGCACGCATGTGGGGTCCCGACCCCAACTTTGGGAACCCCATGATACAGTATGTCACAAGGAAAAGTTATAGGATAGATTGAATAACTTTATACTTGACCCTAGCATCCCTATTCTGGGAGTTAGGGGTTGCCAAAAATAGCAGATCTACAACATCACAAGCCATCTCAATGTGACACCTTTTGAGCTTGTAGATTGGCGTTGGGTTAGATTGACAAAATTATTCACTGTGCAACTCAATAAATGACTAAAATGATACTTGATAAAAGACCAGTAATGCATCAATGGTCAACACACTGACTACAATACAAATTCATCAAACATGAATTTTCAAATGACATCAGAGTCTTGTTTATTTGGTCTTGTTTCTAAAGTGTCGTTTTTATTTGGTCTTGTGTCTAACGTGTAGTTGTTTTTTTGGGCTTGTTTATACGCACGCACACATGAACACTCACTCATCCTTTTCTGTTTCTCTTTCCAGTTTGGTGCTAAGGAGTTTAGGATACGTGTGGTTCAAAACAGTGGAGAGAGGTCCCAAGAAGACTCCAACATCAAGACCCTAACCGAGCTGAAACAGTGAGTTAGCGCACGCACACAGGCATGCACGCACACACACAAACTGTTTCCAAATTTGCATACACGCACACGTTGTCCAGGGTATTTTAGAGAAGGGGGCAGATTCTGGGACGTGTGGAGCGTTGTCCTTTAGAGAAGGGAGAAGCGTCTAGGACGTGTCTAATAGCTTGTCTGGGTTGCTTTCTTTTAGGTTCTATTTTCACGCACGCACATGCGCGCTTTCTCTCTCTCTCCAGTATAACTATGTCTCTCTACCTCTCTCTCTCCATTTGTGTCGCTTTGTAGCATTGTATCTGTGTGTGTGTGTGTGTGTGTGTGTGTGTGTGTGTGTGTGATATGATGATTTATTAATTAGACAAGCAGGGAGACATAATATTACTTTGACCACAATGCTTGATTTTCCATTATGTTCTAAGAAGTATTGATATGTATTTATTAAAATGTTTGTGACACAACTTTGGGAACCCCATGATACAGTATGTCACAAGGAAAAGTTATAGGATAGATTGAATAACTTTATACTTGACCCTAGCATCCATATTCTGGGGGGGAACAGTTGCCAAAATAGCAGATCTACAACATCACAAGCCATCTCAATGTGACACCTTTTGAGCTTGTAGATTGGCGTTGGGTTAGATTGACAAAATAATTCACTGTGCAACTCAATAAATGACTAAAATGATACTTGATAAAAGACCAGTAATGCATCAAAGGTCAACACACTGACTACAATACAAATTCATCAAACATGAATTGTCAAATGACATCAGAGTCTTGTTTATTTGATCTTGTTTCTAAATTGTAGTTGTTTATTTGGTCTTGTTTCTAAAGTGTAGTGTTTATTTGGTCTTGTGTCTAACGTGTAGATGTTTTTTTGGGCTTGTTTATACGCACACACGCACGCACGCACACATGAACACTCACTCATCCTTTTCTGTTTCTAGAGACGTGTGTGCGTGTGCGTGTGCGCGTGTCTGTGTCTGTGTCTGTGAGTGAGTGAACCCCATTAAAAAAATTAAATCCCACCACATGGACTCTGCCTTGTCGTGGCGTGGTGGCTTGCGTGCCTCAAAGGCCCAAACACACAAAATAATTTACGTTTTGCAAAAGATTCATATAGGTGTAACCTAGGCCTAAATGGCAGCCTCTGGTGGACAGTTCCCATTCTTTGCATCCCCAATGAGACACAGGTGTTTGCCATGATACCACTTAACTCATTAGCCAATCACAGTTTGGGTGTGCCCTATATAAGCAGCAACTCAGTCTACAGCCCTCACTCAGTTTCCAGCCTTCACTCAGGCCACATGCAGCTCTCACTGAGTCTTCTCTACAACTCCAACCCAGGCAGCCATGTTGAACTATGTAAGACTTTGTTCTGTCTTGATTGTAATTTGCTTTGGTTATGTTTGCTTTGCTTTGCCATATTATGTTGAGTACTCAGCCATAATACAATGTTCCAGTGACTAAATGCTAAGTGCTAATTTGTACCTGATAATTCTGTTTATCAGTTATATTTGATTTACTTAGAAATCTAATGTCATTCATACAGTTCTTTATTATGTTAATGCTAGTTAATGTATTTTGTTTGTAGAAACCGTGGCCTAATGGAGAAATAACTCTACATGGTCTTCCCCCCAGTCAGCCCTATATACTGTAACTCTACATGGTCTTCCCCCCCCAGTCAGCCCTATATACTGTAACTCTACATGGTCTTCCCTCCCAGTCAGCCCTATATACTGTAACTCTACATGGTCTTCCCCACAGTCAGCCCTATATACTGTAACTCTACATGGTCTTCCCTCCCAGTCAGCCCTATATACTGTAACTCTACATGGTCTTCCCCCCAGTCAGCCCTATATACTGTAACTCTACATGGTCTTCCCCCCAGTCAGCCCTATATACTGTAACTCTACACGGTCTTCCCCCCAGTCAGCCCTATATACTGTAACTCTACATGGTCTTCCCCCCAGTCAGCCCTATATACTGTAACTCTACATGGTCTTCCCCCCAGTCAGCCCTATATACTGTAACTCTACATGGTCTTCCCCCCAGTCAGCCCTATATACTGTAACTCTACATGGTCTTCCCTCCCAGTCAGCCCTATATACTGTAACTCTACATGGTCTTCCCCCCCAGTCAGCCCTATATACTGTAACTCTACATGGTCTTCCCCCCCAGTCAGCCCTATATACTGTAACTCTACATGGTCTTCCCCCCAGTCAGCCCTATATACTGTAACTCTACATGGTCTTCCCCCCAGTCAGCCCTATATACTGTAACTCTACATGGTCTTCCCCCCCAGTCAGCCCTATATACTGTAACTCTACATGGTCTTCCCTCCCAGTCAGCCCTATATACTGTAACTCTACATGGTCTTCCCCCCCAGTCAGCCCTATATACTGTAACTCTACATGGTCTTCCCCCCCCAGTCAGCCCTATATACTGTAACTCTACATGGTCTTCCCTCCCAGTCAGCCCTATATACTGTAACTCTACATGGTCTTCCCTCCCAGTCAGCCCTATATACTGTAACTCTACATGGTCTTCCCCCCAGTCAGCCCTATATACTGTAACTCTACATGGTCTTCCCCCCCAGTCAGCCCTATATACTGTAACTCTACATGGTCTTCCCTCCCAGTCAGCCCTATATACTGTAACTCTACATGGTCTTTCCCCCCAGTCTGCCCTATATACTGTAACTCTACATGGTCTTCCCTCCCAGTCAGCCCTATATACTGTAACTCTACATGGTCTTCCCCCCAGTCAGCCCTATATACTGTAACTCTACATGGTCTTCCCCCCAGTCAGCCCTATATACTGTAACTCTACACGGTCTTCCCTCCCAGTCAGCCCTATATACTGTAACTCTACATGGTCTTCCCTCCCAGTCAGCCTTATATACTGTAACTCTACATGGTCTTCCCCCCTCCCAGTCAGCCCTATATACTGTAACTCTACATGGTCTTCCCCCCAGTCAGCCCTATATACTGTAACTCTACACGGTCTTCCCTCCCAGTCAGCCCTATATACTGTAACTCTACATGGTCTTCCCTCCCAGTCAGCCCTATATACTGTAACTCTACACGGTCTTCCCTCCCAGTCAGCCCTATATACTGTAACTCTACATGGTCTTCCCCCCAGTCAGCCCTATATACTGTAACTCTACATGGTCTTCCCCATAGTCAGCCCTATATACTGTAACTCTACATGGTCTTCCCAACAGTCAGCCCTATATACTGTAACTCTACATGGTCTTCCCCCTAGTCAGCCCTATATACTGTAACTCTACATGGTCTTCCCCCCAGTCAGCCCTATATACTGTAACTCTACACGGTCTTCCCTCCCAGTCAGCCCTATATACTGTAACTCTACATGGTCTTCCCCCCAGTCAGCCCTATATACTGTAACTCTACATGGTCTTCCCTCCCAGTCAGCCCTATATACTGTAACTCTACATGGTCTTCCCCACAGTCAGCCCTATATACTGTAACTCTACATGGTCTTCCCTCCCAGTCAGCCCTATATACTGTAACTCTACATGGTCTTCCCCCCAGTCAGCCCTATATACTGTAACTCTACATGGTCTTCCCCCCAGTCAGCCCTATATACTGTAACTCTACACGGTCTTCCCCCCAGTCAGCCCTATATACTGTAACTCTACATGGTCTTCCCCCCAGTCAGCCCTATATACTGTAACTCTACATGGTCTTCCCCCCAGTCAGCCCTATATACTGTAACTCTACATGGTCTTCCCCCCAGTCAGCCCTATATACTGTAACTCTACATGGTCTTCCCCCCCAGTCAGCCCTATATACTGTAACTCTACATGGTCTTCCCCCCCAGTCAGCCCTATATACTGTAACTCTACATGGTCTTCCCCCCTCCCAGTCAGCCCTATATACTGTAACTCTACATGGTCTTCCCCCCAGTCAGCCCTATATACTGTAACTCTACACGGTCTTCCCTCCCAGTCAGCCCTATATACTGTAACTCTACATGGTCTTCCCTCCCAGTCAGCCCTATATACTGTAACTCTACATGGTCTTCCCCCCCAGTCAGCCCTATATACTGTAACTCTACATGGTCTTCCCCCCCAGTCAGCCCTATATACTGTAACTCTACATGGTCTTCCCCCCAGTCAGCCCTATATACTGTAACTCTACATGGTCTTCCCCCCCAGTCAGCCCTATATACTGTAACTCTACATGGTCTTCCCCCCCAGTCAGCCCTATATACTGTAACTCTACATGGTCTTCCCTCCCAGTCAGCCCTATATACTGTAACTCTACATGGTCTTCCCCCCCAGTCAGCCCTATATACTGTAACTCTACATGGTCTTCCCCCCCCAGTCAGCCCTATATACTGTAACTCTACATGGTCTTCCCTCCCAGTCAGCCCTATATACTGTAACTCTACATGGTCTTCCCTCCCAGTCAGCCCTATATACTGTAACTCTACATGGTCTTCCCCCCAGTCAGCCCTATATACTGTAACTCTACATGGTCTTCCCCCCCAGTCAGCCCTATATACTGTAACTCTACATGGTCTTCCCTCCCAGTCAGCCCTATATACTGTAACTCTACATGGTCTTTCCCCCCAGTCTGCCCTATATACTGTAACTCTACATGGTCTTCCCTCCCAGTCAGCCCTATATACTGTAACTCTACATGGTCTTCCCCCCAGTCAGCCCTATATACTGTAACTCTACATGGTCTTCCCCCCAGTCAGCCCTATATACTGTAACTCTACATGGTCTTCCCCCCAGTCAGCCCTATATACTGTAACTCTACAGGGTCTTCCCCCCAGTCAGCCCTATATACTGTAACTCTACATGGTTTTCCCCACAGTCAGCCCTATATACTGTAACTCTACATGGTCTTCCCCCCAGTCAGCCCTATATACTGTAACTCTACATGGTCTTCCCCCCAGTCAGCCCTATATACTGTAACTCTACATGGTCTTCCCCCCCAGTCAGCCCTATATACTGTAACTCTACATGGTCTTCCCCCCAGTCAGCCCTATATACTGTAACTCTACATGGTCTTCCCCCCCCAGTCAGCCCTATATACTGTAACTCTACATGGTCTTCCCTCCCAGTCAGCCCTATATACTGTAACTCTACATGGTCTTCCCCACAGTCAGCCCTATATACTGTAACTCTACATGGTCTTCCCTCCCAGTCAGCCCTATATACTGTAACTCTACATGGTCTTCCCCCCAGTCAGCCCTATATACTGTAACTCTACATGGTCTTCCCCCCAGTCAGCCCTATATACTGTAACTCTACACGGTCTTCCCCCCAGTCAGCCCTATATACTGTAACTCTACATGGTCTTCCCCCCAGTCAGCCCTATATACTGTAACTCTACATGGTCTTCCCCCCAGTCAGCCCTATATACTGTAACTCTACATGGTCTTCCCCCCAGTCAGCCCTATATACTGTAACTCTACATGGTCTTCCCTCCCAGTCAGCCCTATATACTGTAACTCTACATGGTCTTCCCCCCCAGTCAGCCCTATATACTGTAACTCTACATGGTCTTCCCCCCCAGTCAGCCCTATATACTGTAACTCTACATGGTCTTCCCCCCAGTCAGCCCTATATACTGTAACTCTACATGGTCTTCCCCCCAGTCAGCCCTATATACTGTAACTCTACACGGTCTTCCCTCCCAGTCAGCCCTATATACTGTAACTCTACATGGTCTTCCCTCCCAGTCAGCCCTATATACTGTAACTCTACATGGTCTTCCCCCCTCCCAGTCAGCCCTATATACTGTAACTCTACATGGTCTTCCCCCCAGTCAGCCCTATATACTGTAACTCTACACGGTCTTCCCTCCCAGTCAGCCCTATATACTGTAACTCTACATGGTCTTCCCTCCCAGTCAGCCCTATATACTGTAACTCTACACGGTCTTCCCTCCCAGTCAGCCCTATATACTGTAACTCTACATGGTCTTCCCCCCAGTCAGCCCTATATACTGTAACTCTACATGGTCTTCCCCATAGTCAGCCCTATATACTGTAACTCTACATGGTCTTCCCAACAGTCAGCCCTATATACTGTAACTCTACATGGTCTTCCCCCTAGTCAGCCCTATATACTGTAACTCTACATGGTCTTCCCCCCAGTCAGCCCTATATACTGTAACTCTACACGGTCTTCCCTCCCAGTCAGCCCTATATACTGTAACTCTACATGGTCTTCCCCCCAGTCAGCCCTATATACTGTAACTCTACATGGTCTTCCCTCCCAGTCAGCCCTATATACTGTAACTCTACATGGTCTTCCCCACAGTCAGCCCTATATACTGTAACTCTACATGGTCTTCCCTCCCAGTCAGCCCTATATACTGTAACTCTACATGGTCTTCCCCCCAGTCAGCCCTATATACTGTAACTCTACATGGTCTTCCCCCCAGTCAGCCCTATATACTGTAACTCTACACGGTCTTCCCCCCAGTCAGCCCTATATACTGTAACTCTACATGGTCTTCCCCCCAGTCAGCCCTATATACTGTAACTCTACATGGTCTTCCCCCCAGTCAGCCCTATATACTGTAACTCTACATGGTCTTCCCCCCAGTCAGCCCTATATACTGTAACTCTACATGGTCTTCCCCCCCAGTCAGCCCTATATACTGTAACTCTACATGGTCTTCCCCCCCAGTCAGCCCTATATACTGTAACTCTACATGGTCTTCCCCCCTCCCAGTCAGCCCTATATACTGTAACTCTACATGGTCTTCCCCCCAGTCAGCCCTATATACTGTAACTCTACACGGTCTTCCCTCCCAGTCAGCCCTATATACTGTAACTCTACATGGTCTTCCCTCCCAGTCAGCCCTATATACTGTAACTCTACATGGTCTTCCCCCCCAGTCAGCCCTATATACTGTAACTCTACATGGTCTTCCCCCCCAGTCAGCCCTATATACTGTAACTCTACATGGTCTTCCCCCCAGTCAGCCCTATATACTGTAACTCTACATGGTCTTCCCCCCCAGTCAGCCCTATATACTGTAACTCTACATGGTCTTCCCCCCAGTCAGCCCTATATACTGTAACTCTACATGGTCTTCCCCCCCAGTCAGCCCTATATACTGTAACTCTACATGGTCTTCCCCCCCAGTCAGCCCTATATACTGTAACTCTACATGGTCTTCCCCCCTCCCAGTCAGCCCTATATACTGTAACTCTACATGGTCTTCCCCCCAGTCAGCCCTATATACTGTAACTCTACACGGTCTTCCCTCCCAGTCAGCCCTATATACTGTAACTCTACATGGTCTTCCCTCCCAGTCAGCCCTATATACTGTAACTCTACATGGTCTTCCCCCCCAGTCAGCCCTATATACTGTAACTCTACATGGTCTTCCCCCCCAGTCAGCCCTATATACTGTAACTCTACATGGTCTTCCCCCCAGTCAGCCCTATATACTGTAACTCTACATGGTCTTCCCCCCCCAGTCAGCCCTATATACTGTAACTCTACATGGTCTTCCCTCCCAGTCAGCCCTATATACTGTAACTCTACATGGTCTTCCCCACAGTCAGCCCTATATACTGTAACTCTACATGGTCTTCCCCATAGTCAGCCCTATATACTGTAACTCTACATGGTCTTCCCTCCCAGTCAGCCCTACATACTGTAACTCTACATGGTCTTCCCTCCCAGTCAGCCCTATATACTGTAACTCTACATGGTCTTCCCCCCCAGTCAGCCCTATATACTGTAACTCTACATGGTCTTCCCCCCAGTCAGCCCTATATACTGTAACTCTACACAGTCTTCCCCCCAGTCAGCCCTATATACTGTAACTCTACATGGTCTTCCCCCCCAGTCAGCCCTATATACTGTAACTCTACATGGTCTTCCCTCCCAGTCAGCCCTATATACTGTAACTCTACATGGTCTTCCCTCCCAGTCAGCCCTATATACTGTAACTCTACATGGTCTTCCCCCCAGTCAGCCCTATATACTGTAACTCTACACAGTCTTCCCCCCAGTCAGCCCTATATACTGTAACTCTACATGGTCTTCCCCCCCAGTCAGCCCTATATACTGTAACTCTACATGGTCTTCCCTCCCAGTCAGCCCTATATACTGTAACTCTACATGGTCTTCCCCCCAGTCAGCCCTATATACTGTAACTCTACATGGTCTTCCCCCCCAGTCAGCCCTATATACTGTAACTCTACATGGTCTTCCCCCCCAGTCAGCCCTATATACTGTAACTCTACATGGTCTTCCCCCCAGTCAGCCCTATATACTGTAACTCTACATGGTCTCCCTCCCAGTCAGCCCTATATACTGTAACTCTACATGGTCTTCCCTCCCAGTCAGCCCTATATACTGTAACTCTACATGGTCTTCCCCCCAGTCAGCCCTATATACTGTAACTCTACATGGTCTTCCCTCCCAGTCAGCCCTATATACTGTAACTCTACATGGTCTTTCCCCCCAGTCTGCCCTATATACTGTAACTCTACATGGTCTTCCCTCCCAGTCAGCCCTATATACTGTAACTCTACATGGTCTTCCCCCCAGTCAGCCCTATATACTGTAACTCTACATGGTCTTCCCCCCAGTCAGCCCTATATACTGTAACTCTACATGGTCTTCCCCCCAGTCAGCCCTATATACTGTAACTCTA
This sequence comes from Protomyctophum bolini, assembly GCF_963924005.1. Taxonomy (NCBI): domain Eukaryota; kingdom Metazoa; phylum Chordata; class Actinopteri; order Myctophiformes; family Myctophidae; genus Protomyctophum; species Protomyctophum bolini. The sequence goes on from NW_027665807.1 coordinate 73,167, forward strand.
CAGGGTCTTCCCCCCAGTCAGCCCTATATACTGTAACTCTACATGGTTTTCCCCACAGTCAGCCCTATATACTGTAACTCTACATGGTCTTCCCCCCAGTCAGCCCTATATACTGTAACTCTACATGGTCTTCCCCCCAGTCAGCCCTATATACTGTAACTCTACATGGTCTTCCCCCCCAGTCAGCCCTATATACTGTAACTCTACATGGTCTTCCCTCCCAGTCAGCCCTATATACTGTAACTCTACATGGTCTTCCCCACAGTCAGCCCTATATACTGTAACTCTACATGGTCTTCCCCATAGTCAGCCCTATATACTGTAACTCTACATGGTCTTCCCTCCCAGTCAGCCCTACATACTGTAACTCTACATGGTCTTCCCTCCCAGTCAGCCCTATATACTGTAACTCTACATGGTCTTCCCCCCCAGTCAGCCCTATATACTGTAACTCTACATGGTCTTCCCCCCAGTCAGCCCTATATACTGTAACTCTACACAGTCTTCCCCCCAGTCAGCCCTATATACTGTAACTCTACATGGTCTTCCCCCCCAGTCAGCCCTATATACTGTAACTCTACATGGTCTTCCCTCCCAGTCAGCCCTATATACTGTAACTCTACATGGTCTTCCCTCCCAGTCAGCCCTATATACTGTAACTCTACATGGTCTTCCCCCCAGTCAGCCCTATATACTGTAACTCTACACAGTTTTCCCCCCCAGTCAGCCCTATATACTGTAACTCTACATGGTCTTCCCTCCCAGTCAGCCCTATATACTGTAACTCTACATGGTCTTCCCCCCCAGTCAGCCCTATATACTGTAACTCTACACGGTCTTCCCCCCAGTCAGCCCTATATACTGTAACTCTACATGGTCTTCCCCCCAGTCAGCCCTATATACTGTAACTCTACATGGTCTTCCCCCCAGTCAGCCCTATATACTGTAACTCTACACGGTCTTCCCCCCAGTCAGCCCTATATACTGTACCTCTACATGGTCTTCCCCCCAGTCAGCCCTATATACTGTAACTCTACATGGTCTTCCCCCCAGTCAGCCCTATATACTGTAACTCTACATGGTCTTCCCCCCAGTCAGCCCTATATACTGTAACTCTACATGGTCTTCCCCCCCAGTCAGCCCTATATACTGTAACTCTACATGGTCTTCCCCCCCAGTCAGCCCTATATACTGTAACTCTACATGGTCTTCCCCCCTCCCAGTCAGCCCTATATACTGTAACTCTACATGGTCTTCCCCCCAGTCAGCCCTATATACTGTAACTCTACACGGTCTTCCCTCCCAGTCAGCCCTATATACTGTAACTCTACATGGTCTTCCCTCCCAGTCAGCCCTATATACTGTAACTCTACATGGTCTTCCCCCCCAGTCAGCCCTATATACTGTAACTCTACATGGTCTTCCCCCCCAGTCAGCCCTATATACTGTAACTCTACATGGTCTTCCCCCCCAGTCAGCCCTATATACTGTAACTCTACATGGTCTTCCCCCCAGTCAGCCCTATATACTGTAACTCTACATGGTCTCCCTCCCAGTCAGCCCTATATACTGTAACTCTACATGGTCTTCCCTCCCAGTCAGCCCTATATACTGTAACTCTACATGGTCTTCCCCACAGTCAGCCCTATATACTGTAACTCTACATGGTCTTCCCTCCCAGTCAGCCCTATATACTGTAACTCTACATGGTCTTCCCTCCCAGTCAGCCCTACATACTGTAACTCTACATGGTCTTCCCTCCCAGTCAGCCCTATATACTGTAACTCTACATGGTCTTCCCCCCCAGTCAGCCCTATATACTGTAACTCTACATGGTCTTCCCCCCAGTCAGCCCTATATACTGTAACTCTACACGGTCTTCCCCCCAGTCAGCCCTATATACTGTAACTCTACATGGTCTTCCCCCCCAGTCAGCCCTATATACTGTAACTCTACATGGTCTTCCCTCCCAGTCAGCCCTATATACTGTAACTCTACATGGTCTTCCCCCCAGTCAGCCCTATATACTGTAACTCTACATGGTCTTCCCTCCCACCATGGTGTGGTTTGTTGTGATAATGATCCTACTATAGTGTGGTTTGTTGTGATAATGCTCCTACTATAGAGTGGTTTGTTGTGATAATGCTCCCTACTATAGAGTGTGGTTTGTTGTGATAATGCTCCCTACTATAGAGTGTGGTTTGTTGTGATAATGCTCCTACTATAGTGTGGTTTGTTGTGATAATGCTCCTACTATAGAGTGTGGTTTGTTGTGATAATGCTCCTACTATAGAGTGTGGTTTGTTGTGATAATGCTCCCAACTATAGAGTGTGGTTTGTTGTGATAATGCTCCTACTTTAGAGTGTGGTTTGTTGTGATAATGCTCCTACTATAGAGTGTGGTTTGTTGTGATAATGCTCCCTACTATAGAGTGGTTTGTTGTGATAATGATCCTACTATAGAGTGTGGTCTGTTGTGATAATGCTCCTACTATAGAGTGTGGTTTGCTGTGATAATGCTCCCTACTATAGTGTGGTTTGTTGTGATAATGCTCCCTACTATAGAGTGTGGTTTGTTGTGATAATGCTCCCTACTATAGAGTGGTTTGTTGTGATAATGCTAAAACTATAGAGTGTGGTTTGTTGTGATAATGCTCCTACTATAGAGTGGTTTGTTGTGATAATGCTCCTACTATAGAGTGTGGTTTGTTGTGATAATGCTCCCTACTATAGAGTGTGGTTTGTTGTGATAATGATCCTACTATAGAGTGTGGTTTGTTGTGATAATGCTCCCTACTATAGAGTGTATTGTTGTGATAATGATCCTACTATGGAGTGTGGTTTGTTGTGATAATGCTCCCTACTATAGAGTGGTTTGTTGTGATAATGCTCCGTACTATAGTGTGGTTTGTTGTGTTAATGCTCCCTACTATAGAGTGTGGTTTGTTGTGATAATGCTCCCTACTATAGAGTGGTTTGTTGTGATAATGCTCCTACTATAGAGTGGTTTGTTGTGATAATGCTCCTACTATAGAGTGGTTTGCTGTGATAATGCTCCTACTATAGAGTGTGGTTTGTTGTGATAATGCTCCTACTATAGAGTGGTTTGTTGTGATAATGCTCCTACTATAGAGTGTGGTTTGTTGTGATAATGCTCCCTACTATAGAGTGTGGTTTGTTGTGATAATGCTCCCTACTATAGAGTGTGGTTTGCTGTGATAATGCTCCTACTATAGAGTGTGGTTTGTTGTGATAATGCTCCTACTATAGAGTGTGGTTTGTTGTGATAATGCTCCCTACTATAGAGTGTGGTTTGTTGTGATAATGATCCTACTATAGAGTGTGGTTTGTTGTGATAATGCTCCTACTTTAGAGTGTGGTTTGTTGTGATAATGCTCCTACTATAGAGTGTGGTTTGTTGTGATAATGCTCCTACTATAGAGTGTGGTTTGTTGTGATAATGCTCCCTACTATAGAGTGGTTTGTTGTGATAATGCTCCTACTATAGAGTGTGGTTTGAAAAATAGTCTAGGACGTTTGGAGCGTTGTCCAGTGTGTTTTAGAGAAAGGAGAAGAAATTAGGACGTGTGGAGCATTGTCACTCACGCACGCACGCTCTCTTTTCTCTCTCTCTCTCTCTCTTCCTAATCCTATCTTACTATCCTATCAGGTTAGAAGATCCTCTAACTTTCTAGTAGGACATGCAGAGCATTGTCCAGGATGTTTTAGGGAAGGGAGAAGAGTCTTGGACATGTGGAGCGGTGTCACACACCCGGATGCACCCCTGCACCACTGGCTAAGGTGCCACATGGTCCTTATCCGCCAGATCTGGTGTTTTGTCGACAGCACCAGGGCCGAGGACCATGTGGTGGGGAGGGAACTCCTCATGGTCCTGCTAAAAGACATATTTGGCAGGGAAGACATATTTAGCACAGTGTGTGTGTGTGTGTGTGTGTGTGTGTGTGTGCGCGCGCGCGTCTGTGTCTGTGGGTGAGTGAACCCCATTAAAAAATTGAAATCCCACCACATGGACTCTGCCTTGTCGTGGCGTGGTGGCTTGCGTGCCTCTCTGAGTCACATCACAGTCTGTGATGTGACTCAGAGAGGCCAGACTAAAGAGTCCAATAAAACCTTGAAAAGGGGGAAACTTTAATAACTAATTGAACTACTTTCCTGGATATGGAGAAAGTCCGAATTGGTAGAGAAATTACAAAGTTACCGTGCGATTAGGGTTACTTACCCTAACCCTAACCCTTTAGAAGTTGAGTAATGATGGTCTAAATATCCTTCTTATATGTAGATTGCAGACTGATTTATTATTTATTTCTCTGGGTGGGAGCAGGTTCCAGCGATGAACCATACATCATCAGAGAGTAGAGAAGTAGAGTAGACAAATCCATTGATATGAGGCTCATTTCCTATGGACTTGTAGAGCTTCTTCAAAATGAATTTAGAAGTTGACAAGTGTTTTTGCATACCGTGCGCTGGGAGATACATATCAGCGTGCTCGTCTTATCGATAGCTATGCATGGATGCAAAACACTTCCATTTTCGACCCTTGTGTCAAAGTCTAACCCTAAGATTCTAAACCACACGACTGTGTGTACAGAACCACATATCAGATTGTTCGTCTTGACAAGCTATATAACATACTAAAAGATGGTGAAAAAGGGCGCCAAAGTTTGTGAAAATGTCACCAATGCATCCAAAAACAACATATTTCCTGTAAAAAGAATTAATCAAAGGGCATGTATTCCAACTTACTTTTTTGCCCCGATTCCAACGGTGGTGGTCTTATCTCTCTACGACGTCAGGAAGTGGGTGTAAAAGGCTACTTCCTGTCCCCAGCCCCATTTTCGGACTCAGCACGACGAGCTGAACATGCTGATATGTGTTTCCCAGCACAGGGACTTACGGTTCTCCTAACCCTAACCTGTTCAACGCGCGATAGCTCGAGAACGATGCGTCCGTCAGCCAAGGAATTGACATGTGCGTGTTCAGTTTTCCGAGATCTACGCTCTGATATGTCCGCCATTGTCGTGCGACCCCAGTAGCCCGTAACCCTAACCCTAGGGTTAACTCTGACCTGTAATGCAGAAGCCTTATAGACATGGTGAACCTAACAGTGTATTGAAGGTTGAAATGCTAAATTTAAATTTGAGTACCAGCAGGGAGACACATATGAGCATGTTCGTCTCATCGATAGCTACGCGTGGATCCAGATAAACTACAGGTGAGTCTGACAGACTGCTGCTGCTTCGTTTTTATATTATTCTAGTGCTCATTAATGTGCAGACCAGTAAAGAATTCATTCCATATGTTGATCTGACCCCCCATGCCAAAGTGCCAGCGCTCGCCCACAGTCTGCTGTCCCCCAGGCGGATGCTTGCACGCATGTGGGGTCCCGACCCCAACTTTGGGAACCCCATGATACAGTATGTCACAAGGAAAAGTTATAGGATAGATTGAATAACTTTATACTTGACCCTAGCATCCCTATTCTGGGAGTTAGGGGTTGCCAAAAATAGCAGATCTACAACATCACAAGCCATCTCAATGTGACACCTTTTGAGCTTGTAGATTGGCGTTGGGTTAGATTGACAAAATTAATCACTGTGCAACTCAATAAATGACTAAAATCATACTTGATAAAAGACCAGTAATGCATCAAAGGTCAACACACTGACTACAATACAAATTCATCAAACATGAATTGTCAAATGACATCAGAGTCTTGTTTATTTGGTCTTGTTTCTAAAGTGTAGTTGCTTATTTGGTCTTGTTTCTAAAGTGTAGTGTTTATTTGGTCTTGTGTCTAACATGTAGTTGTTGATTTGGACATGTAGTTGTTGATTTGGGCGTGTTTATACGCACGCACGCACGCACACATGAACACTCACTCATCCTTTTCTGTTTCTCTTTCCTGTTTGGTGCTAAGGAGTTTAGGATACGTGTGGTTCAAAACAGTGGAGAGAGGTCCCAAGAAGACTCCAACATCAAGACCCTAACCGAGCTGAAACAGTGAGTTAGCACACGCATGCACGCACACACACAAACTTTTTCCAAATTTGCATACACGCACACGTTGTCCAGGGTATTTTAGAGAAGGGGGCAGATTCTGGGACATGTGGAGCGTTGTCCTGGGTGTTTTAGAGAAGGGAGAAGCGTCTAGGACGTGTCTAGCTTGTCTGGGTTGCTTTCTTTTAGGTTCTATTTTCACGCACGCACGTGCACGCTTTCTCTCTCTCTCCAGTATAACTATGTCTCTCTACCTCTCTTTCTCCATATGTGTCGCTTTGTAGCATTGTATCTGTCTGTGTGTGTGTGTGTGTGATATGATGATTTATTAATTAGACAAGCAGGGAGACATAATATTACTTTGACCACAATGCTTGATTTTCCATTATGTTCTAAGAAGTATTGATATGTATTTATTAAAATGTGTGTGACATGTTGCTGTTAGGTGCTGTTGACAACATTTAAAGTAAAGCATCTCATATTAGCTTTTCTGCAACAGGAACATAAACATGTTAATTTTGTCACTATAGATTAATATACAGACCAGTACAGAATTCATTCCATATGTTGATCTAACCCCCCATGCCAAAGCACCAGCGCTCGCCCACAGTCTGCTGTCCCCCAGGCGGATGCTTGCACGCATGTGGGGTCCCGACCCCAACTTTGGGAACCCCATGATACAGTATGTCACAAGGAAAAGTTATAGGATAGATTGAATAACTTTATACTTGACCCTAGCATCCCTATTCTGGGAGTTAGGGGTTGCCAAAAATAGCAGATCTACAACATCACAAGCCATCTCAATGTGACACCTTTTGAGCTTGTAGATTGGCGTTGGGTTAGATTGACAAAATTATTCACTGTGCAACTCAATAAATGACTAAAATGATACTTGATAAAAGACCAGTAATGCATCAATGGTCAACACACTGACTACAATACAAATTCATCAAACATGAATTTTCAAATGACATCAGAGTCTTGTTTATTTGGTCTTGTTTCTAAAGTGTCGTTTTTATTTGGTCTTGTGTCTAACGTGTAGTTGTTTTTTTGGGCTTGTTTATACGCACGCACACATGAACACTCACTCATCCTTTTCTGTTTCTCTTTCCAGTTTGGTGCTAAGGAGTTTAGGATACGTGTGGTTCAAAACAGTGGAGAGAGGTCCCAAGAAGACTCCAACATCAAGACCCTAACCGAGCTGAAACAGTGAGTTAGCGCACGCACACAGGCATGCACGCACACACACAAACTGTTTCCAAATTTGCATACACGCACACGTTGTCCAGGGTATTTTAGAGAAGGGGGCAGATTCTGGGACGTGTGGAGCGTTGTCCTTTAGAGAAGGGAGAAGCGTCTAGGACGTGTCTAATAGCTTGTCTGGGTTGCTTTCTTTTAGGTTCTATTTTCACGCACGCACATGCGCGCTTTCTCTCTCTCTCCAGTATAACTATGTCTCTCTACCTCTCTCTCTCCATTTGTGTCGCTTTGTAGCATTGTATCTGTGTGTGTGTGTGTGTGTGTGTGTGTGTGTGTGTGTGTGATATGATGATTTATTAATTAGACAAGCAGGGAGACATAATATTACTTTGACCACAATGCTTGATTTTCCATTATGTTCTAAGAAGTATTGATATGTATTTATTAAAATGTTTGTGACACAACTTTGGGAACCCCATGATACAGTATGTCACAAGGAAAAGTTATAGGATAGATTGAATAACTTTATACTTGACCCTAGCATCCATATTCTGGGGGGGAACAGTTGCCAAAATAGCAGATCTACAACATCACAAGCCATCTCAATGTGACACCTTTTGAGCTTGTAGATTGGCGTTGGGTTAGATTGACAAAATAATTCACTGTGCAACTCAATAAATGACTAAAATGATACTTGATAAAAGACCAGTAATGCATCAAAGGTCAACACACTGACTACAATACAAATTCATCAAACATGAATTGTCAAATGACATCAGAGTCTTGTTTATTTGATCTTGTTTCTAAATTGTAGTTGTTTATTTGGTCTTGTTTCTAAAGTGTAGTGTTTATTTGGTCTTGTGTCTAACGTGTAGATGTTTTTTTGGGCTTGTTTATACGCACACACGCACGCACGCACACATGAACACTCACTCATCCTTTTCTGTTTCTAGAGACGTGTGTGCGTGTGCGTGTGCGCGTGTCTGTGTCTGTGTCTGTGAGTGAGTGAACCCCATTAAAAAAATTAAATCCCACCACATGGACTCTGCCTTGTCGTGGCGTGGTGGCTTGCGTGCCTCAAAGGCCCAAACACACAAAATAATTTACGTTTTGCAAAAGATTCATATAGGTGTAACCTAGGCCTAAATGGCAGCCTCTGGTGGACAGTTCCCATTCTTTGCATCCCCAATGAGACACAGGTGTTTGCCATGATACCACTTAACTCATTAGCCAATCACAGTTTGGGTGTGCCCTATATAAGCAGCAACTCAGTCTACAGCCCTCACTCAGTTTCCAGCCTTCACTCAGGCCACATGCAGCTCTCACTGAGTCTTCTCTACAACTCCAACCCAGGCAGCCATGTTGAACTATGTAAGACTTTGTTCTGTCTTGATTGTAATTTGCTTTGGTTATGTTTGCTTTGCTTTGCCATATTATGTTGAGTACTCAGCCATAATACAATGTTCCAGTGACTAAATGCTAAGTGCTAATTTGTACCTGATAATTCTGTTTATCAGTTATATTTGATTTACTTAGAAATCTAATGTCATTCATACAGTTCTTTATTATGTTAATGCTAGTTAATGTATTTTGTTTGTAGAAACCGTGGCCTAATGGAGAAATAACTCTACATGGTCTTCCCCCCAGTCAGCCCTATATACTGTAACTCTACATGGTCTTCCCCCCCCAGTCAGCCCTATATACTGTAACTCTACATGGTCTTCCCTCCCAGTCAGCCCTATATACTGTAACTCTACATGGTCTTCCCCACAGTCAGCCCTATATACTGTAACTCTACATGGTCTTCCCTCCCAGTCAGCCCTATATACTGTAACTCTACATGGTCTTCCCCCCAGTCAGCCCTATATACTGTAACTCTACATGGTCTTCCCCCCAGTCAGCCCTATATACTGTAACTCTACACGGTCTTCCCCCCAGTCAGCCCTATATACTGTAACTCTACATGGTCTTCCCCCCAGTCAGCCCTATATACTGTAACTCTACATGGTCTTCCCCCCAGTCAGCCCTATATACTGTAACTCTACATGGTCTTCCCCCCAGTCAGCCCTATATACTGTAACTCTACATGGTCTTCCCTCCCAGTCAGCCCTATATACTGTAACTCTACATGGTCTTCCCCCCCAGTCAGCCCTATATACTGTAACTCTACATGGTCTTCCCCCCCAGTCAGCCCTATATACTGTAACTCTACATGGTCTTCCCCCCAGTCAGCCCTATATACTGTAACTCTACATGGTCTTCCCCCCCAGTCAGCCCTATATACTGTAACTCTACATGGTCTTCCCCCCCAGTCAGCCCTATATACTGTAACTCTACATGGTCTTCCCTCCCAGTCAGCCCTATATACTGTAACTCTACATGGTCTTCCCCCCCAGTCAGCCCTATATACTGTAACTCTACATGGTCTTCCCCCCCCAGTCAGCCCTATATACTGTAACTCTACATGGTCTTCCCTCCCAGTCAGCCCTATATACTGTAACTCTACATGGTCTTCCCTCCCAGTCAGCCCTATATACTGTAACTCTACATGGTCTTCCCCCCAGTCAGCCCTATATACTGTAACTCTACATGGTCTTCCCCCCCAGTCAGCCCTATATACTGTAACTCTACATGGTCTTCCCTCCCAGTCAGCCCTATATACTGTAACTCTACATGGTCTTTCCCCCCAGTCTGCCCTATATACTGTAACTCTACATGGTCTTCCCTCCCAGTCAGCCCTATATACTGTAACTCTACATGGTCTTCCCCCCAGTCAGCCCTATATACTGTAACTCTACATGGTCTTCCCCCCAGTCAGCCCTATATACTGTAACTCTACACGGTCTTCCCTCCCAGTCAGCCCTATATACTGTAACTCTACATGGTCTTCCCTCCCAGTCAGCCTTATATACTGTAACTCTACATGGTCTTCCCCCCTCCCAGTCAGCCCTATATACTGTAACTCTACATGGTCTTCCCCCCAGTCAGCCCTATATACTGTAACTCTACACGGTCTTCCCTCCCAGTCAGCCCTATATACTGTAACTCTACATGGTCTTCCCTCCCAGTCAGCCCTATATACTGTAACTCTACATGGTCTTCCCCCCAGTCAGCCCTATATACTGTAACTCTACATGGTCTTCCCCATAGTCAGCCCTATATACTGTAACTCTACATGGTCTTCCCAACAGTCAGCCCTATATACTGTAACTCTACATGGTCTTCCCCCTAGTCAGCCCTATATACTGTAACTCTACATGGTCTTCCCCCCAGTCAGCCCTATATACTGTAACTCTACACGGTCTTCCCTCCCAGTCAGCCCTATATACTGTAACTCTACATGGTCTTCCCCCCAGTCAGCCCTATATACTGTAACTCTACATGGTCTTCCCTCCCAGTCAGCCCTATATACTGTAACTCTACATGGTCTTCCCCACAGTCAGCCCTATATACTGTAACTCTACATGGTCTTCCCTCCCAGTCAGCCCTATATACTGTAACTCTACATGGTCTTCCCCCCAGTCAGCCCTATATACTGTAACTCTACATGGTCTTCCCCCCAGTCAGCCCTATATACTGTAACTCTACACGGTCTTCCCCCCAGTCAGCCCTATATACTGTAACTCTACATGGTCTTCCCCCCAGTCAGCCCTATATACTGTAACTCTACATGGTCTTCCCCCCAGTCAGCCCTATATACTGTAACTCTACATGGTCTTCCCCCCAGTCAGCCCTATATACTGTAACTCTACATGGTCTTCCCCCCCAGTCAGCCCTATATACTGTAACTCTACATGGTCTTCCCCCCCAGTCAGCCCTATATACTGTAACTCTACATGGTCTTCCCCCCTCCCAGTCAGCCCTATATACTGTAACTCTACATGGTCTTCCCCCCAGTCAGCCCTATATACTGTAACTCTACACGGTCTTCCCTCCCAGTCAGCCCTATATACTGTAACTCTACATGGTCTTCCCTCCCAGTCAGCCCTATATACTGTAACTCTACATGGTCTTCCCCCCCAGTCAGCCCTATATACTGTAACTCTACATGGTCTTCCCCCCCAGTCAGCCCTATATACTGTAACTCTACATGGTCTTCCCCCCAGTCAGCCCTATATACTGTAACTCTACATGGTCTTCCCCCCCAGTCAGCCCTATATACTGTAACTCTACATGGTCTTCCCCCCCAGTCAGCCCTATATACTGTAACTCTACATGGTCTTCCCTCCCAGTCAGCCCTATATACTGTAACTCTACATGGTCTTCCCCCCCAGTCAGCCCTATATACTGTAACTCTACATGGTCTTCCCCCCCCAGTCAGCCCTATATACTGTAACTCTACATGGTCTTCCCTCCCAGTCAGCCCTATATACTGTAACTCTACATGGTCTTCCCTCCCAGTCAGCCCTATATACTGTAACTCTACATGGTCTTCCCCCCAGTCAGCCCTATATACTGTAACTCTACATGGTCTTCCCCCCCAGTCAGCCCTATATACTGTAACTCTACATGGTCTTCCCTCCCAGTCAGCCCTATATACTGTAACTCTACATGGTCTTTCCCCCCAGTCTGCCCTATATACTGTAACTCTACATGGTCTTCCCTCCCAGTCAGCCCTATATACTGTAACTCTACATGGTCTTCCCCCCAGTCAGCCCTATATACTGTAACTCTACATGGTCTTCCCCCCAGTCAGCCCTATATACTGTAACTCTACATGGTCTTCCCCCCAGTCAGCCCTATATACTGTAACTCTACAGGGTCTTCCCCCCAGTCAGCCCTATATACTGTAACTCTACATGGTTTTCCCCACAGTCAGCCCTATATACTGTAACTCTACATGGTCTTCCCCCCAGTCAGCCCTATATACTGTAACTCTACATGGTCTTCCCCCCAGTCAGCCCTATATACTGTAACTCTACATGGTCTTCCCCCCCAGTCAGCCCTATATACTGTAACTCTACATGGTCTTCCCCCCAGTCAGCCCTATATACTGTAACTCTACATGGTCTTCCCCCCCCAGTCAGCCCTATATACTGTAACTCTACATGGTCTTCCCTCCCAGTCAGCCCTATATACTGTAACTCTACATGGTCTTCCCCACAGTCAGCCCTATATACTGTAACTCTACATGGTCTTCCCTCCCAGTCAGCCCTATATACTGTAACTCTACATGGTCTTCCCCCCAGTCAGCCCTATATACTGTAACTCTACATGGTCTTCCCCCCAGTCAGCCCTATATACTGTAACTCTACACGGTCTTCCCCCCAGTCAGCCCTATATACTGTAACTCTACATGGTCTTCCCCCCAGTCAGCCCTATATACTGTAACTCTACATGGTCTTCCCCCCAGTCAGCCCTATATACTGTAACTCTACATGGTCTTCCCCCCAGTCAGCCCTATATACTGTAACTCTACATGGTCTTCCCTCCCAGTCAGCCCTATATACTGTAACTCTACATGGTCTTCCCCCCCAGTCAGCCCTATATACTGTAACTCTACATGGTCTTCCCCCCCAGTCAGCCCTATATACTGTAACTCTACATGGTCTTCCCCCCAGTCAGCCCTATATACTGTAACTCTACATGGTCTTCCCCCCAGTCAGCCCTATATACTGTAACTCTACACGGTCTTCCCTCCCAGTCAGCCCTATATACTGTAACTCTACATGGTCTTCCCTCCCAGTCAGCCCTATATACTGTAACTCTACATGGTCTTCCCCCTCCCAGTCAGCCCTATATACTGTAACTCTACATGGTCTTCCCCCCAGTCAGCCCTATATACTGTAACTCTACACGGTCTTCCCTCCCAGTCAGCCCTATATACTGTAACTCTACATGGTCTTCCCTCCCAGTCAGCCCTATATACTGTAACTCTACACGGTCTTCCCTCCCAGTCAGCCCTATATACTGTAACTCTACATGGTCTTCCCCCAGTCAGCCCTATATACTGTAACTCTACATGGTCTTCCCCATAGTCAGCCCTATATACTGTAACTCTACATGGTCTTCCCAACAGTCAGCCCTATATACTGTAACTCTACATGGTCTTCCCCCTAGTCAGCCCTATATACTGTAACTCTACATGGTCTTCCCCCCAGTCAGCCCTATATACTGTAACTCTACACGGTCTTCCCTCCCAGTCAGCCCTATATACTGTAACTCTACATGGTCTTCCCCCCAGTCAGCCCTATATACTGTAACTCTACATGGTCTTCCCTCCCAGTCAGCCCTATATACTGTAACTCTACATGGTCTTCCCCACAGTCAGCCCTATATACTGTAACTCTACATGGTCTTCCCTCCCAGTCAGCCCTATATACTGTAACTCTACATGGTCTTCCCCCCAGTCAGCCCTATATACTGTAACTCTACATGGTCTTCCCCCCAGTCAGCCCTATATACTGTAACTCTACACGGTCTTCCCCCCAGTCAGCCCTATATACTGTAACTCTACATGGTCTTCCCCCCAGTCAGCCCTATATACTGTAACTCTACATGGTCTTCCCCCCAGTCAGCCCTATATACTGTAACTCTACATGGTCTTCCCCCCAGTCAGCCCTATATACTGTAACTCTACATGGTCTTCCCCCCCAGTCAGCCCTATATACTGTAACTCTACATGGTCTTCCCCCCCAGTCAGCCCTATATACTGTAACTCTACATGGTCTTCCCCCCTCCCAGTCAGCCCTATATACTGTAACTCTACATGGTCTTCCCCCCAGTCAGCCCTATATACTGTAACTCTACACGGTCTTCCCTCCCAGTCAGCCCTATATACTGTAACTCTACATGGTCTTCCCTCCCAGTCAGCCCTATATACTGTAACTCTACATGGTCTTCCCCCCCAGTCAGCCCTATATACTGTAACTCTACATGGTCTTCCCCCCCAGTCAGCCCTATATACTGTAACTCTACATGGTCTTCCCCCCAGTCAGCCCTATATACTGTAACTCTACATGGTCTTCCCCCCCCAGTCAGCCCTATATACTGTAACTCTACATGGTCTTCCCCCCAGTCAGCCCTATATACTGTAACTCTACATGGTCTTCCCCCCCAGTCAGCCCTATATACTGTAACTCTACATGGTCTTCCCCCCCAGTCAGCCCTATATACTGTAACTCTACATGGTCTTCCCCCCTCCCAGTCAGCCCTATATACTGTAACTCTACATGGTCTTCCCCCCAGTCAGCCCTATATACTGTAACTCTACACGGTCTTCCCTCCCAGTCAGCCCTATATACTGTAACTCTACATGGTCTTCCCTCCCAGTCAGCCCTATATACTGTAACTCTACATGGTCTTCCCCCCCAGTCAGCCCTATATACTGTAACTCTACATGGTCTTCCCCCCCAGTCAGCCCTATATACTGTAACTCTACATGGTCTTCCCCCCAGTCAGCCCTATATACTGTAACTCTACATGGTCTTCCCCCCCCAGTCAGCCCTATATACTGTAACTCTACATGGTCTTCCCTCCCAGTCAGCCCTATATACTGTAACTCTACATGGTCTTCCCCACAGTCAGCCCTATATACTGTAACTCTACATGGTCTTCCCCATAGTCAGCCCTATATACTGTAACTCTACATGGTCTTCCCTCCCAGTCAGCCCTACATACTGTAACTCTACATGGTCTTCCCTCCCAGTCAGCCCTATATACTGTAACTCTACATGGTCTTCCCCCCCAGTCAGCCCTATATACTGTAACTCTACATGGTCTTCCCCCCAGTCAGCCCTATATACTGTAACTCTACACAGTCTTCCCCCCAGTCAGCCCTATATACTGTAACTCTACATGGTCTTCCCCCCCAGTCAGCCCTATATACTGTAACTCTACATGGTCTTCCCTCCCAGTCAGCCCTATATACTGTAACTCTACATGGTCTTCCCTCCCAGTCAGCCCTATATACTGTAACTCTACATGGTCTTCCCCCCAGTCAGCCCTATATACTGTAACTCTACACAGTCTTCCCCCCAGTCAGCCCTATATACTGTAACTCTACATGGTCTTCCCCCCCAGTCAGCCCTATATACTGTAACTCTACATGGTCTTCCCTCCCAGTCAGCCCTATATACTGTAACTCTACATGGTCTTCCCCCCAGTCAGCCCTATATACTGTAACTCTACATGGTCTTCCCCCCCAGTCAGCCCTATATACTGTAACTCTACATGGTCTTCCCCCCCAGTCAGCCCTATATACTGTAACTCTACATGGTCTTCCCCCCAGTCAGCCCTATATACTGTAACTCTACATGGTCTCCCTCCCAGTCAGCCCTATATACTGTAACTCTACATGGTCTTCCCTCCCAGTCAGCCCTATATACTGTAACTCTACATGGTCTTCCCCCCAGTCAGCCCTATATACTGTAACTCTACATGGTCTTCCCTCCCAGTCAGCCCTATATACTGTAACTCTACATGGTCTTTCCCCCCAGTCTGCCCTATATACTGTAACTCTACATGGTCTTCCCTCCCAGTCAGCCCTATATACTGTAACTCTACATGGTCTTCCCCCCAGTCAGCCCTATATACTGTAACTCTACATGGTCTTCCCCCCAGTCAGCCCTATATACTGTAACTCTACATGGTCTTCCCCCCAGTCAGCCCTATATACTGTAACTCTACAGGGTCTTCCCCCCAGTCAGCCCTATATACTGTAACTCTACATGGTTTTCCCCACAGTCAGCCCTATATACTGTAACTCTACATGGTCTTCCCCCCAGTCAGCCCTATATACTGTAACTCTACATGGTCTTCCCCCCAGTCAGCCCTATATACTGTAACTCTACATGGTCTTCCCCCCCAGTCAGCCCTATATACTGTAACTCTACATGGTCTTCCCTCCCAGTCAGCCCTATATACTGTAACTCTACATGGTCTTCCCCACAGTCAGCCCTATATACTGTAACTCTACATGGTCTTCCCCATAGTCAGCCCTATATACTGTAACTCTACATGGTCTTCCCTCCCAGTCAGCCCTACATACTGTAACTCTACATGGTCTTCCCTCCCAGTCAGCCCTATATACTGTAACTCTACATGGTCTTCCCCCCCAGTCAGCCCTATATACTGTAACTCTACATGGTCTTCCCCCCAGTCAGCCCTATATACTGTAACTCTACACAGTCTTCCCCCCAGTCAGCCCTATATACTGTAACTCTACATGGTCTTCCCCCCCAGTCAGCCCTATATACTGTAACTCTACATGGTCTTCCCTCCCAGTCAGCCCTATATACTGTAACTCTACATGGTCTTCCCTCCCAGTCAGCCCTATATACTGTAACTCTACATGGTCTTCCCCCCAGTCAGCCCTATATACTGTAACTCTACACAGTTTTCCCCCCCAGTCAGCCCTATATACTGTAACTCTACATGGTCTTCCCTCCCAGTCAGCCCTATATACTGTAACTCTACATGGTCTTCCCCCCCAGTCAGCCCTATATACTGTAACTCTACACGGTCTTCCCCCAGTCAGCCCTATATACTGTAACTCTACATGGTCTTCCCCCCAGTCAGCCCTATATACTGTAACTCTACATGGTCTTCCCCCCAGTCAGCCCTATATACTGTAACTCTACACGGTCTTCCCCCCAGTCAGCCCTATATACTGTACCTCTACATGGTCTTCCCCCCAGTCAGCCCTATATACTGTAACTCTACATGGTCTTCCCCCCAGTCAGCCCTATATACTGTAACTCTACATGGTCTTCCCCCCAGTCAGCCCTATATACTGTAACTCTACATGGTCTTCCCCCCAAGTCAGCCCTATATACTGTAACTCTACATGGTCTTCCCCCCCAGTCAGCCCTATATACTGTAACTCTACATGGTCTTCCCCCCTCCCAGTCAGCCCTATATACTGTAACTCTACATGGTCTTCCCCCCAGTCAGCCCTATATACTGTAACTCTACACGGTCTTCCCTCCCAGTCAGCCCTATATACTGTAACTCTACATGGTCTTCCCTCCCAGTCAGCCCTATATACTGTAACTCTACATGGTCTTCCCCCCCAGTCAGCCCTATATACTGTAACTCTACATGGTCTTCCCCCCCAGTCAGCCCTATATACTGTAACTCTACATGGTCTTCCCCCCCAGTCAGCCCTATATACTGTAACTCTACATGGTCTTCCCCCCAGTCAGCCCTATATACTGTAACTCTACATGGTCTCCCTCCCAGTCAGCCCTATATACTGTAACTCTACATGGTCTTCCCTCCCAGTCAGCCCTATATACTGTAACTCTACATGGTCTTCCCCACAGTCAGCCCTATATACTGTAACTCTACATGGTCTTCCCTCCCAGTCAGCCCTATATACTGTAACTCTACATGGTCTTCCCTCCCAGTCAGCCCTACATACTGTAACTCTACATGGTCTTCCCTCCCAGTCAGCCCTATATACTGTAACTCTACATGGTCTTCCCCCCCAGTCAGCCCTATATACTGTAACTCTACATGGTCTTCCCCCCAGTCAGCCCTATATACTGTAACTCTACACGGTCTTCCCCCCAGTCAGCCCTATATACTGTAACTCTACATGGTCTTCCCCCCCAGTCAGCCCTATATACTGTAACTCTACATGGTCTTCCCTCCCAGTCAGCCCTATATACTGTAACTCTACATGGTCTTCCCCCCAGTCAGCCCTATATACTGTAACTCTACATGGTCTTCCCTCCCACCATGGTGTGGTTTGTTGTGATAATGATCCTACTATAGTGTGGTTTGTTGTGATAATGCTCCTACTATAGAGTGGTTTGTTGTGATAATGCTCCCTACTATAGAGTGTGGTTTGTTGTGATAATGCTCCCTACTATAGAGTGTGGTTTGTTGTGATAATGCTCCTACTATAGTGTGGTTTGTTGTGATAATGCTCCTACTATAGAGTGTGGTTTGTTGTGATAATGCTCCTACTATAGAGTGTGGTTTGTTGTGATAATGCTCCCAACTATAGAGTGTGGTTTGTTGTGATAATGCTCCTACTTTAGAGTGTGGTTTGTTGTGATAATGCTCCTACTATAGAGTGTGGTTTGTTGTGATAATGCTCCCTACTATAGAGTGGTTTGTTGTGATAATGATCCTACTATAGAGTGTGGTCTGTTGTGATAATGCTCCTACTATAGAGTGTGGTTTGCTGTGATAATGCTCCCTACTATAGTGTGGTTTGTTGTGATAATGCTCCCTACTATAGAGTGTGGTTTGTTGTGATAATGCTCCCTACTATAGAGTGGTTTGTTGTGATAATGCTAAAACTATAGAGTGTGGTTTGTTGTGATAATGCTCCTACTATAGAGTGGTTTGTTGTGATAATGCTCCTACTATAGAGTGTGGTTTGTTGTGATAATGCTCCCTACTATAGAGTGTGGTTTGTTGTGATAATGATCCTACTATAGAGTGTGGTTTGTTGTGATAATGCTCCCTACTATAGAGTGTATTGTTGTGATAATGATCCTACTATGGAGTGTGGTTTGTTGTGATAATGCTCCCTACTATAGAGTGGTTTGTTGTGATAATGCTCCGTACTATAGTGTGGTTTGTTGTGTTAATGCTCCCTACTATAGAGTGTGGTTTGTTGTGATAATGCTCCCTACTATAGAGTGGTTTGTTGTGATAATGCTCCTACTATAGAGTGGTTTGTTGTGATAATGCTCCTACTATAGAGTGGTTTGCTGTGATAATGCTCCTACTATAGAGTGTGGTTTGTTGTGATAATGCTCCTACTATAGAGTGGTTTGTTGTGATAATGCTCCTACTATAGAGTGTGGTTTGTTGTGATAATGCTCCCTACTATAGAGTGTGGTTTGTTGTGATAATGCTCCCTACTATAGAGTGTGGTTTGCTGTGATAATGCTCCTACTATAGAGTGTGGTTTGTTGTGATAATGCTCCTACTATAGAGTGTGGTTTGTTGTGATAATGCTCCCTACTATAGAGTGTGGTTTGTTGTGATAATGATCCTACTATAGAGTGTGGTTTGTTGTGATAATGCTCCTACTTTAGAGTGTGGTTTGTTGTGATAATGCTCCTACTATAGAGTGTGGTTTGTTGTGATAATGCTCCTACTATAGAGTGTGGTTTGTTGTGATAATGCTCCCTACGGTTTGTTGTGATAATGCTCCTACTATAGAGTGTGGTTTGAAAAATAGTCTAGGACGTTTGGAGCGTTGTCCAGTGTGTTTTAGAGAAAGGAGAAGAAATTAGGACGTGTGGAGCATTGTCACTCACGCACGCACGCTCTCTTTTCTCTCTCTCTCTCTCTCTTCCTAATCCTATCTTACTATCCTATCAGGTTAGAAGATCCTCTAACTTTCTAGTAGGACATGCAGAGCATTGTCCAGGATGTTTTAGGGAAGGGAGAAGAGTCTTGGACATGTGGAGCGGTGTCACACACCCGGATGCACCCCTGCACCACTGGCTAAGGTGCCACATGGTCCTTATCCGCCAGATCTGGTGTTTTGTCGACAGCACCAGGGCCGAGGACCATGTGGTGGGGAGGGAACTCCTCATGGTCCTGCTAAAAGACATATTTGGCAGGGAAGACATATTTAGCACAGTGTGTGTGTGTGTGTGTGTGTGTGTGTGTGTGTGTGCGCGCGCGCGTCTGTGTCTGTGGGTGAGTGAACCCCATTAAAAAATTGAAATCCCACCACATGGACTCTGCCTTGTCGTGGCGTGGTGGCTTGCGTGCCTCTCTGAGTCACATCACAGTCTGTGATGTGACTCAGAGAGGCCAGACTAAAGAGTCCAATAAAACCTTGAAAAGGGGGAAACTTTAATAACTAATTGAACTACTTTCCTGGATATGGAGAAAGTCCGAATTGGTAGAGAAATTACAAAGTTACCGTGCGATTAGGGTTACTTACCCTAACCCTAACCCTTTAGAAGTTGAGTAATGATGGTCTAAATATCCTTCTTATATGTAGATTGCAGACTGATTTATTATTTATTTCTCTGGGTGGGAGCAGGTTCCAGCGATGAACCATACATCATCAGAGAGTAGAGAAGTAGAGTAGACAAATCCATTGATATGAGGCTCATTTCCTATGGACTTGTAGAGCTTCTTCAAAATGAATTTAGAAGTTGACAAGTGTTTTTGCATACCGTGCGCTGGGAGATACATATCAGCGTGCTCGTCTTATCGATAGCTATGCATGGATGCAAAACACTTCCATTTTCGACCCTTGTGTCAAAGTCTAACCCTAAGATTCTAAACCACACGACTGTGTGTACAGAACCACATATCAGATTGTTCGTCTTGACAAGCTATATAACATACTAAAAGATGGTGAAAAAGGGCGCCAAAGTTTGTGAAAATGTCACCAATGCATCCAAAAACAACATATTTCCTGTAAAAAGAATTAATCAAAGGGCATGTATTCCAACTTACTTTTTTGCCCCGATTCCAACGGTGGTGGTCTTATCTCTCTACGACGTCAGGAAGTGGGTGTAAAAGGCTACTTCCTGTCCCCAGCCCCATTTTCGGACTCAGCACGACGAGCTGAACATGCTGATATGTGTTTCCCAGCACAGGGACTTACGGTTCTCCTAACCCTAACCTGTTCAACGCGCGATAGCTCGAGAACGATGCGTCCGTCAGCCAAGGAATTGACATGTGCGTGTTCAGTTTTCCGAGATCTACGCTCTGATATGTCCGCCATTGTCGTGCGACCCCAGTAGCCCGTAACCCTAACCCTAGGGTTAACTCTGACCTGTAATGCAGAAGCCTTATAGACATGGTGAACCTAACAGTGTATTGAAGGTTGAAATGCTAAATTTTAATTTGAGTACCAGCAGGGAGACACATATGAGCATGTTCGTCTCATCGATAGCTACGCGTGGATCCAGATAAACTACAGGTGAGTCTGACAGACTGCTGCTGCTTCGTTTTTATATTATTCTAGTGCTCATTAATGTGCAGACCAGTAAAGAATTCATTCCATATGTTGATCTGACCCCCCATGCCAAAGTGCCAGCGCTCGCCCACAGTCTGCTGTCCCCCAGGCGGATGCTTGCACGCATGTGGGGTCCCGACCCCAACTTTGGGAACCCCATGATACAGTATGTCACAAGGAAAAGTTATAGGATAGATTGAATAACTTTATACTTGACCCTAGCATCCCTATTCTGGGAGTTAGGGGTTGCCAAAAATAGCAGATCTACAACATCACAAGCCATCTCAATGTGACACCTTTTGAGCTTGTAGATTGGCGTTGGGTTAGATTGACAAAATTAATCACTGTGCAACTCAATAAATGACTAAAATCATACTTGATAAAAGACCAGTAATGCATCAAAGGTCAACACACTGACTACAATACAAATTCATCAAACATGAATTGTCAAATGACATCAGAGTCTTGTTTATTTGGTCTTGTTTCTAAAGTGTAGTTGCTTATTTGGTCTTGTTTCTAAAGTGTAGTGTTTATTTGGTCTTGTGTCTAACATGTAGTTGTTGATTTGGACATGTAGTTGTTGATTTGGGCGTGTTTATACGCACGCACGCACGCACACATGAACACTCACTCATCCTTTTCTGTTTCTCTTTCCTGTTTGGTGCTAAGGAGTTTAGGATACGTGTGGTTCAAAACAGTGGAGAGAGGTCCCAAGAAGACTCCAACATCAAGACCCTAACCGAGCTGAAACAGTGAGTTAGCACACGCATGCACGCACACACACAAACTTTTTCCAAATTTGCATACACGCACACGTTGTCCAGGGTATTTTAGAGAAGGGGGCAGATTCTGGGACATGTGGAGCGTTGTCCTGGGTGTTTTAGAGAAGGGAGAAGCGTCTAGGACGTGTCTAGCTTGTCTGGGTTGCTTTCTTTTAGGTTCTATTTTCACGCACGCACGTGCACGCTTTCTCTCTCTCTCCAGTATAACTATGTCTCTCTACCTCTCTTTCTCCATATGTGTCGCTTTGTAGCATTGTATCTGTCTGTGTGTGTGTGTGTGTGATATGATGATTTATTAATTAGACAAGCAGGGAGACATAATATTACTTTGACCACAATGCTTGATTTTCCATTATGTTCTAAGAAGTATTGATATGTATTTATTAAAATGTGTGTGACATGTTGCTGTTAGGTGCTGTTGACAACATTTAAAGTAAAGCATCTCATATTAGCTTTTCTGCAACAGGAACATAAACATGTTAATTTTGTCACTATAGATTAATATACAGACCAGTACAGAATTCATTCCATATGTTGATCTAACCCCCCATGCCAAAGCACCAGCGCTCGCCCACAGTCTGCTGTCCCCCAGGCGGATGCTTGCACGCATGTGGGGTCCCGACCCCAACTTTGGGAACCCCATGATACAGTATGTCACAAGGAAAAGTTATAGGATAGATTGAATAACTTTATACTTGACCCTAGCATCCCTATTCTGGGAGTTAGGGGTTGCCAAAAATAGCAGATCTACAACATCACAAGCCATCTCAATGTGACACCTTTTGAGCTTGTAGATTGGCGTTGGGTTAGATTGACAAAATTATTCACTGTGCAACTCAATAAATGACTAAAATGATACTTGATAAAAGACCAGTAATGCATCAATGGTCAACACACTGACTACAATACAAATTCATCAAACATGAATTTTCAAATGACATCAGAGTCTTGTTTATTTGGTCTTGTTTCTAAAGTGTCGTTTTTATTTGGTCTTGTGTCTAACGTGTAGTTGTTTTTTTGGGCTTGTTTATACGCACGCACACATGAACACTCACTCATCCTTTTCTGTTTCTCTTTCCAGTTTGGTGCTAAGGAGTTTAGGATACGTGTGGTTCAAAACAGTGGAGAGAGGTCCCAAGAAGACTCCAACATCAAGACCCTAACCGAGCTGAAACAGTGAGTTAGCGCACGCACACAGGCATGCACGCACACACACAAACTGTTTCCAAATTTGCATACACGCACACGTTGTCCAGGGTATTTTAGAGAAGGGGGCAGATTCTGGGACGTGTGGAGCGTTGTCCTTTAGAGAAGGGAGAAGCGTCTAGGACGTGTCTAATAGCTTGTCTGGGTTGCTTTCTTTTAGGTTCTATTTTCACGCACGCACATGCGCGCTTTCTCTCTCTCTCCAGTATAACTATGTCTCTCTACCTCTCTCTCTCCATTTGTGTCGCTTTGTAGCATTGTATCTGTGTGTGTGTGTGTGTGTGTGTGTGTGTGTGTGTGTGTGTGATATGATGATTTATTAATTAGACAAGCAGGGAGACATAATATTACTTTGACCACAATGCTTGATTTTCCATTATGTTCTAAGAAGTATTGATATGTATTTATTAAAATGTTTGTGACACAACTTTGGGAACCCCATGATACAGTATGTCACAAGGAAAAGTTATAGGATAGATTGAATAACTTTATACTTGACCCTAGCATCCATATTCTGGGGGGGAACAGTTGCCAAAATAGCAGATCTACAACATCACAAGCCATCTCAATGTGACACCTTTTGAGCTTGTAGATTGGCGTTGGGTTAGATTGACAAAATAATTCACTGTGCAACTCAATAAATGACTAAAATGATACTTGATAAAAGACCAGTAATGCATCAAAGGTCAACACACTGACTACAATACAAATTCATCAAACATGAATTGTCAAATGACATCAGAGTCTTGTTTATTTGATCTTGTTTCTAAATTGTAGTTGTTTATTTGGTCTTGTTTCTAAAGTGTAGTGTTTATTTGGTCTTGTGTCTAACGTGTAGATGTTTTTTTGGGCTTGTTTATACGCACACACGCACGCACGCACACATGAACACTCACTCATCCTTTTCTGTTTCTAGAGACGTGTGTGCGTGTGCGTGTGCGCGTGTCTGTGTCTGTGTCTGTGAGTGAGTGAACCCCATTAAAAAAATTAAATCCCACCACATGGACTCTGCCTTGTCGTGGCGTGGTGGCTTGCGTGCCTCAAAGGCCCAAACACACAAAATAATTTACGTTTTGCAAAAGATTCATATAGGTGTAACCTAGGCCTAAATGGCAGCCTCTGGTGGACAGTTCCCATTCTTTGCATCCCCAATGAGACACAGGTGTTTGCCATGATACCACTTAACTCATTAGCCAATCACAGTTTGGGTGTGCCCTATATAAGCAGCAACTCAGTCTACAGCCCTCACTCAGTTTCCAGCCTTCACTCAGGCCACATGCAGCTCTCACTGAGTCTTCTCTACAACTCCAACCCAGGCAGCCATGTTGAACTATGTAAGACTTTGTTCTGTCTTGATTGTAATTTGCTTTGGTTATGTTTGCTTTGCTTTGCCATATTATGTTGAGTACTCAGCCATAATACAATGTTCCAGTGACTAAATGCTAAGTGCTAATTTGTACCTGATAATTCTGTTTATCAGTTATATTTGATTTACTTAGAAATCTAATGTCATTCATACAGTTCTTTATTATGTTAATGCTAGTTAATGTATTTTGTTTGTAGAAACCGTGGCCTAATGGAGAAATAACTCTACATGGTCTTCCCCCCAGTCAGCCCTATATACTGTAACTCTACATGGTCTTCCCCCCCCAGTCAGCCCTATATACTGTAACTCTACATGGTCTTCCCTCCCAGTCAGCCCTATATACTGTAACTCTACATGGTCTTCCCCACAGTCAGCCCTATATACTGTAACTCTACATGGTCTTCCCTCCCAGTCAGCCCTATATACTGTAACTCTACATGGTCTTCCCCCCAGTCAGCCCTATATACTGTAACTCTACATGGTCTTCCCCCCAGTCAGCCCTATATACTGTAACTCTACACGGTCTTCCCCCCAGTCAGCCCTATATACTGTAACTCTACATGGTCTTCCCCCCAGTCAGCCCTATATACTGTAACTCTACATGGTCTTCCCCCCAGTCAGCCCTATATACTGTAACTCTACATGGTCTTCCCCCCAGTCAGCCCTATATACTGTAACTCTACATGGTCTTCCCTCCCAGTCAGCCCTATATACTGTAACTCTACATGGTCTTCCCCCCCAGTCAGCCCTATATACTGTAACTCTACATGGTCTTCCCCCCCAGTCAGCCCTATATACTGTAACTCTACATGGTCTTCCCCCCAGTCAGCCCTATATACTGTAACTCTACATGGTCTTCCCCCCCAGTCAGCCCTATATACTGTAACTCTACATGGTCTTCCCCCCCAGTCAGCCCTATATACTGTAACTCTACATGGTCTTCCCTCCCAGTCAGCCCTATATACTGTAACTCTACATGGTCTTCCCCCCCAGTCAGCCCTATATACTGTAACTCTACATGGTCTTCCCCCCCCAGTCAGCCCTATATACTGTAACTCTACATGGTCTTCCCTCCCAGTCAGCCCTATATACTGTAACTCTACATGGTCTTCCCTCCCAGTCAGCCCTATATACTGTAACTCTACATGGTCTTCCCCCCAGTCAGCCCTATATACTGTAACTCTACATGGTCTTCCCCCCCAGTCAGCCCTATATACTGTAACTCTACATGGTCTTCCCTCCCAGTCAGCCCTATATACTGTAACTCTACATGGTCTTTCCCCCCAGTCTGCCCTATATACTGTAACTCTACATGGTCTTCCCTCCCAGTCAGCCCTATATACTGT
The DNA here is from genome assembly GCF_963924005.1 of Protomyctophum bolini. Taxonomy (NCBI): domain Eukaryota; kingdom Metazoa; phylum Chordata; class Actinopteri; order Myctophiformes; family Myctophidae; genus Protomyctophum; species Protomyctophum bolini. The sequence goes on from NW_027665807.1 coordinate 98,976, forward strand.
AACTCTACATGGTCTTCCCCCCAGTCAGCCCTATATACTGTAACTCTACATGGTCTTCCCCCCAGTCAGCCCTATATACTGTAACTCTACACGGTCTTCCCTCCCAGTCAGCCCTATATACTGTAACTCTACATGGTCTTCCCTCCCAGTCAGCCCTATATACTGTAACTCTACATGGTCTTCCCCCCTCCCAGTCAGCCCTATATACTGTAACTCTACATGGTCTTCCCCCCAGTCAGCCCTATATACTGTAACTCTACACGGTCTTCCCTCCCAGTCAGCCCTATATACTGTAACTCTACATGGTCTTCCCTCCCAGTCAGCCCTATATACTGTAACTCTACACGGTCTTCCCTCCCAGTCAGCCCTATATACTGTAACTCTACATGGTCTTCCCCCCAGTCAGCCCTATATACTGTAACTCTACATGGTCTTCCCCATAGTCAGCCCTATATACTGTAACTCTACATGGTCTTCCCAACAGTCAGCCCTATATACTGTAACTCTACATGGTCTTCCCCCTAGTCAGCCCTATATACTGTAACTCTACATGGTCTTCCCCCCAGTCAGCCCTATATACTGTAACTCTACACGGTCTTCCCTCCCAGTCAGCCCTATATACTGTAACTCTACATGGTCTTCCCCCCAGTCAGCCCTATATACTGTAACTCTACATGGTCTTCCCTCCCAGTCAGCCCTATATACTGTAACTCTACATGGTCTTCCCCACAGTCAGCCCTATATACTGTAACTCTACATGGTCTTCCCTCCCAGTCAGCCCTATATACTGTAACTCTACATGGTCTTCCCCCCAGTCAGCCCTATATACTGTAACTCTACATGGTCTTCCCCCCAGTCAGCCCTATATACTGTAACTCTACATGGAGTTCCCCCCCAGTCAGCCCTATATACTGTAACTCTACATGGTCTTCCCCCCCAGTCAGCCCTATATACTGTAACTCTACATGGTCTTCCCCCCTCCCAGTCAGCCCTATATACTGTAACTCTACATGGTCTTCCCCACAGTCAGCCCTATATACTGTAACTCTACATGGTCTTCCCCCCAGTCAGCCCTATATACTGTAACTCTACATGGTCTTCCCCCCCAGTCAGCCCTATATACTGTAACTCTACATGGTCTTCCCCCCAGTCAGCCCTATATACTGTAACTCTACATGGTCTTCCCCCCCCAGTCAGCCCTATATACTGTAACTCTACATGGTCTTCCCTCCCAGTCAGCCCTATATACTGTAACTCTACATGGTCTTCCCCACAGTCAGCCCTATATACTGTAACTCTACATGGTCTTCCCCATAGTCAGCCCTATATACTGTAACTCTACATGGTCTTCCCTCCCAGTCAGCCCTACATACTGTAACTCTACATGGTCTTCCCTCCCAGTCATTCCTATATACTGTAACTCTACATGGTCTTCCCCCCCAGTCAGCCCTATATACTGTAACTCTACATGGTCTTCCCCCCAGTCAGCCCTATATACTGTAACTCTACACAGTCTTCCCCCCAGTCAGCCCTATATACTGTAACTCTACATGGTCTTCCCCCCCAGTCAGCCCTATATACTGTAACTCTACATGGTCTTCCCTCCCAGTCAGCCCTATATACTGTAACTCTACATGGTCTTCCCCCCAGTCAGCCCTATATACTGTAACTCTACATGGTCTTCCCCCCCAGTCAGCCCTATATACTGTAACTCTACATGGTCTTCCCCCCAGTCAGCCCTATATACTGTAACTCTACACAGTCTTCCCCCCCAGTCAGCCCTATATACTGTAACTCTACATGGTCTTCCCTCCCAGTCAGCCCTATATACTGTAACTCTACATGGTCTTCCCCCCAGTCAGCCCTATATACTGTAACTCTACACGGTCTTCCCCCCAGTCAGCCCTATATACTGTAACTCTACATGGTCTTCCCCCCAGTCAGCCCTATATACTGTAACTCTACATGGTCTTCCCCCCAGTCAGCCCTATATACTGTAACTCTACACGGTCTTCCCTCCCAGTCAGCCCTATATACTGTAACTCTACATGGTCTTCCCTCCCAGTCAGCCCTATATACTGTAACTCTACATGGTCTTCCCCCCTCCCAGTCAGCCCTATATACTGTAACTCTACATGGTCTTCCCCCCAGTCAGCCCTATATACTGTAACTCTACACGGTCTTCCCTCCCAGTCAGCCCTATATACTGTAACTCTACATGGTCTTCCCTCCCAGTCAGCCCTATATACTGTAACTCTACACGGTCTTCCCTCCCAGTCAGCCCTATATACTGTAACTCTACATGGTCTTCCCCCCAGTCAGCCCTATATACTGTAACTCTACACAGTCTTCCCCCCAGTCAGCCCTATATACTGTAACTCTACATGGTCTTCCCCCCCAGTCAGCCCTATATACTGTAACTCTACATGGTCTTCCCTCCCAGTCAGCCCTATATACTGTAACTCTACATGGTCTTCCCCCCAGTCAGCCCTATATACTGTAACTCTACATGGTCTTCCCCCCAGTCAGCCCTATATACTGTAACTCTACACGGTCTTCCCCCCAGTCAGCCCTATATACTGTAACTCTACATGGTCTTTCCCCCAGTCAGCCCTATATACTGTAACTCTACATGGTCTTCCCCCCAGTCAGCCCTATATACTGTAACTCTACATGGTCTTCCCCCCAGTCAGCCCTATATACTGTAACTCTACATGGTCTTCCCCCCCAGTCAGCCCTATATACTGTAACTCTACATGGTCTTCCCCCCCAGTCAGCCCTATATACTGTAACTCTACATGGTCTTCCCCCCTCCCAGTCAGCCCTATATACTGTAACTCTACATGGTCTTCCCCCCAGTCAGCCCTATATACTGTAACTCTACACGGTCTTCCCTCCCAGTCAGCCCTATATACTGTAACTCTACATGGTCTTCCCTCCCAGTCAGCCCTATATACTGTAACTCTACATGGTCTTCCCCCCAGTCAGCCCTATATACTGTAACTCTACATGGTCTTCCCCCCAGTCAGCCCTATATACTGTAACTCTACATGGTCTTCCCCCCAGTCAGCCCTATATACTGTAACTCTACAGGGTCTTCCCCCCAGTCAGCCCTATATACTGTAACTCTACATGGTTTTCCCCACAGTCAGCCCTATATACTGTAACTCTACATGGTCTTCCCCCCAGTCAGCCCTATATACTGTAACTCTACATGGTCTTCCCCCCAGTCAGCCCTATATACTGTAACTCTACATGGTCTTCCCCCCCAGTCAGCCCTATATACTGTAACTCTACATGGTCTTCCCCCCCAGTCAGCCCTATATACTGTAACTCTACATGGTCTTCCCTCCCAGTCAGCCCTATATACTGTAACTCTACATGGTCTTCCCCACAGTCAGCCCTATATACTGTAACTCTACATGGTCTTCCCCCCCAGTCAGCCCTATATACTGTAACTCTACATGGTCTTCCCTCCCAGTCAGCCCTATATACTGTAACTCTACATGGTCTTCCCCACAGTCAGCCCTATATACTGTAACTCTACATGGTCTTCCCCCCCAGTCAGCCCTATATACTGTAACTCTACATGGTCTTCCCTCCCAGTCAGCCCTATATACTGTAACTCTACATGGTCTTCCCCCCAGTCAGCCCTATATACTGTAACTCTACATGGTCTTCCCCCCCAGTCAGCCCTATATACTGTAACTCTACATGGTCTTCCCCCCAGTCAGCCCTATATACTGTAACTCTACATGGTCTTCCCCCCCCAGTCAGCCCTATATACTGTAACTCTACATGGTCTTCCCTCCCAGTCAGCCCTATATACTGTAACTCTACATGGTCTTCCCCACAGTCAGCCCTATATACTGTAACTCTACATGGTCTTCCCCATAGTCAGCCCTATATACTGTAACTCTACATGGTCTTCCCTCCCAGTCAGCCCTACATACTGTAACTCTACATGGTCTTCCCTCCCAGTCATTCCTATATACTGTAACTCTACATGGTCTTCCCCCCCAGTCAGCCCTATATACTGTAACTCTACATGGTCTTCCCCCCAGTCAGCCCTATATACTGTAACTCTACACAGTCTTCCCCCCAGTCAGCCCTATATACTGTAACTCTACATGGTCTTCCCCCCCAGTCAGCCCTATATACTGTAACTCTACATGGTCTTCCCCCCAGTCAGCCCTATATACTGTAACTCTACATGGTCTTCCCCCCAGTCAGCCCTATATACTGTAACTCTACATGGTCTTCCCCCCAGTCAGCCCTATATACTGTAACTCTACATGGTCTTCCCCCCCAGTCAGCCCTATATACTGTAACTCTACATGGACTTCCCCCCAGTCAGCCCTATATACTGTAACTCTACATGGTCTTCCCCCCCAGTCAGCCCTATATACTGTAACTCTACATGGTCTTCCCCCCTCCCAGTCAGCCCTATATACTGTAACTCTACATGGTCTTCCCCCCAGTCAGCCCTATATACTGTAACTCTACACGGTCTTCCCTCCCAGTCAGCCCTATATACTGTAACTCTACATGGTCTTCCCCCCAGTCAGCCCTATATACTGTAACTCTACATGGTCTTCCCTCCCAGTCAGCCCTATATACTGTAACTCTACATGGTCTTCCCCACAGTCAGCCCTATATACTGTAACTCTACATGGTCTTCCCTCCTAGTCAGCCCTATATACTGTAACTCTACATGGTCTTCCCCCCAGTCAGCCCTATATACTGTAACTCTACATGGTCTTCCCCCCAGTCAGCCCTATATACTGTAACTCTACACGGTCTTCCCCCCAGTCAGCCCTATATACTGTAACTCTACATGGTCTTCCCCCCAGTCAGCCCTATATACTGTAACTCTACATGGTCTTCCCCCCAGTCAGCCCTATATACTGTAACTCTACATGGTCTTCCCCCCAGTCAGCCCTATATACTGTAACTCTACATGGTCTTCCCCCCCAGTCAGCCCTATATACTGTAACTCTACATGGTCTTCCCCCCCAGTCAGCCCTATATACTGTAACTCTACATGGTCTTCCCCCCTCCCAGTCAGCCCTATATACTGTAACTCTACATGGTCTTCCCCCCAGTCAGCCCTATATACTGTAACTCTACACGGTCTTCCCTCCCAGTCAGCCCTATATACTGTAACTCTACATGGTCTTCCCTCCCAGTCAGCCCTATATACTGTAACTCTACATGGTCTTCCCCCCTCCCAGTCAGCCCTATATACTGTAACTCTACATGGTCTTCCCCCCAGTCAGCCCTATATACTGTAACTCTACATGGTCTTCCCCCCAGTCAGCCCTATATACTGTAACTCTACACGGTCTTCCCTCCCAGTCAGCCCTATATACTGTAACTCTACATGGTCTTCCCTCCCAGTCAGCCCTATATACTGTAACTCTACATGGTCTTCCCCCCTCCCAGTCAGCCCTATATACTGTAACTCTACATGGTCTTCCCCCCAGTCAGCCCTATATACTGTAACTCTACACGGTCTTCCCTCCCAGTCAGCCCTATATACTGTAACTCTACATGGTCTTCCCTCCCAGTCAGCCCTATATACTGTAACTCTACACGGTCTTCCCTCCCAGTCAGCCCTATATACTGTAACTCTACATGGTCTTCCCCCCAGTCAGCCCTATATACTGTAACTCTACATGGTCTTCCCCATAGTCAGCCCTATATACTGTAACTCTACATGGTCTTCCCCACAGTCAGCCCTATATACTGTAACTCTACATGGTCTTCCCCCCAGTCAGCCCTATATACTGTAACTCTACATGGTCTTCCCCCCAGTCAGCCCTATATACTGTAACTCTACATGGTCTTCCCTCCCAGTCAGCCCTATATACTGTAACTCTACATGGTCTTCCCCCCAGTCAGCCCTATATACTGTAACTCTACATGGTCTTCCCCCCAGTCAGCCCTATATACTGTAACTCTACATGGTCTTCCCCCCAGTCAGCCCTATATACTGTAACTCTACACGGTCTTCCCTCCCAGTCAGCCCTATATACTGTAACTCTACATGGTCTTCCCTCCCAGTCAGCCCTATATACTGTAACTCTACATGGTCTTCCCCCCAGTCAGCCCTATATACTGTAACTCTACATGGTCTTCCCCCCCAGTCAGCCCTATATACTGTAACTCTACATGGTCTTCTCTCCCAGTCAGCCCTATATACTGTAACTCTACATGGTCTTCCCTCCCAGTCAGCCCTATATACTGTAACTCTACATGGTCTTCCCCCCCAGTCAGCCCTATATACTGTAACTCTACATGGTCTTCCCCCCAGTCAGCCCTATATACTGTAACTCTACATGGTTTTCCCCACAGTCAGCCCTATATACTGTAACTCTACATGGTCTTCCCTCCCAGTCAGCCCTATATACTGTAACTCTACATGGTCTTCCCCCCCAGTCAGCCCTATATACTGTAACTCTACATGGTCTTCCCCCCCAGTCAGCCCTATATACTGTAACTCTACATGGTCTTCCCCCCCAGTCAGCCCTATATACTGTAACTCTACATGGTCTTCCCCCTCCCAGTCAGCCCTATATACTGTAACTCTACATGGTCTTCCCCCCAGTCAGCCCTATATTCTGTAACTCTACACGGTCTTCCCTCCCAGTCAGCCCTATATACTGTAACTCTACATGGTCTTCCCTCCCAGTCAGCCCTATATACTGTAACTCTACATGGTCTTCCCCCCCAGTCAGCCCTATATACTGTAACTCTACATGGTCTTCCCCCCAGTCAGCCCTATATACTGTAACTCTACATGGTCTTCCCCCCAGTCAGCCCTATATACTGTAACTCTACATGGTCTTCCCCCCCAGTCAGCCCTATATACTGTAACTCTACATGGTCTTCCCCCCCAGTCAGCCCTATATACTGTAACTCTACATGGTCTTCCCTCCCAGTCAGCCCTATATACTGTAACTCTACATGGTCTTCCCCCCCAGTCAGCCCTATATACTGTAACTCTACATGGTCTTCCCCCCCAGTCAGCCCTATATACTGTAACTCTACATGGTCTTCCCTCCCAGTCAGCCCTATATACTGTAACTCTACATGGTCTTCCCTCCCAGTCAGCCCTATATACTGTAACTCTACATGGTCTTCCCCCCAGTCAGCCCTATATACTGTAACTCTACATGGTCTTCCCCCCCAGTCAGCCCTATATACTGTAACTCTACATGGTCTTCCCTCCCAGTCAGCCCTATATACTGTAACTCTACATGGTCTTTCCCCCCAGTCTGCCCTATATACTGTAACTCTACATGGTCTTCCCTCCCAGTCAGCCCTATATACTGTAACTCTACATGGTCTTCCCCCCAGTCAGCCCTATATACTGTAACTCTACATGGTCTTCCCCCCAGTCAGCCCTATATACTGTAACTCTACATGGACTTCCCCCCAGTCAGCCCTATATACTGTAACTCTACAGGGTCTTCCCCCCAGTCAGCCCTATATACTGTAACTCTACATGGTTTTCCCCACAGTCAGCCCTATATACTGTAACTCTACATGGTCTTCCCCCCAGTCAGCCCTATATACTGTAACTCTACATGGTCTTCCCCCCAGTCAGCCCTATATACTGTAACTCTACATGGTCTTCCCCCCCAGTCAGCCCTATATACTGTAACTCTACATGGTCTTCCCCCCCAGTCAGCCCTATATACTGTAACTCTACATGGTCTTCCCTCCCAGTCAGCCCTATATACTGTAACTCTACATGGTCTTCCCCACAGTCAGCCCTATATACTGTAACTCTACATGGTCTTCCCCCCAGTCAGCCCTATATACTGTAACTCTACATGGTCTTCCCCCCCAGTCAGCCCTATATACTGTAACTCTACATGGTCTTCCCCCCAGTCAGCCCTATATACTGTAACTCTACATGGTCTTCCCCCCCAGTCAGCCCTATATACTGTAACTCTACATGGTCTTCCCCCCCAGTCAGCCCTATATACTGTAACTCTACATGGTCTTCCCCCCAGTCAGCCCTATATACTGTAACTCTACATGGTCTTCCCTCCCAGTCAGCCCTATATACTGTAACTCTACATGGTCTTCCCCACAGTCAGCCCTATATACTGTAACTCTACATGGTCTTCCCCCCAGTCAGCCCTATATACTGTAACTCTACATGGTCTTCCCCCCAGTCAGCCCTATATACTGTAACTCTACATAGTCTTCCCCCAGTCAGCCCTATATACTGTAACTCTACATGGTCTTCCCTCCCAGTCAGCCCTATATACTGTAACTCTACATGGTCTTCCCCACAGTCAGCCCTATATACTGTAACTCTACATGGTCTTCCCTCCCAGTCAGCCCTATATACTGTAACTCTACATGGTCTTCCCCCCAGTCAGCCCTATATACTGTAACTCTACATGGTCTTCCCCCCAGTCAGCCCTATATACTGTAACTCTACATGGTCTTCCCCCCAGTCAGCCCTATATACTGTAACTCTACATGGTCTTCCCCCCCAGTCAGCCCTATATACTGTAACTCTACATGGTCTTCCCCCCCAGTCAGCCTATATACTGTAACTCTACATGGTCTTCCCTCCCAGTCAGCCCTATATACTGTAACTCTACATGGTCTTCCCCCCCAGTCAGCCCTATATACTGTAACTCTACATGGTCTTCCCTCCCAGTCAGCCCTATATACTGTAATTCTACATGGTCTTCCCTCCAGTCAGCCCTATATACTGTAACTCTACATGGTCTTCCCCCAGTCAGCCCTATATACTGTAACTCTACATGGTCTTCCCCCCAGTCAGCCCTATATACTGTAACTCTACATGGTCTTCCCCCCAGTCAGCCCTATATACTGTAACTCTACAGGGTCTTCCCCCCAGTCAGCCCTATATACTGTAACTCTACATGGTCTTCCCCCCCAGTCAGCCCTATATACTGTAACTCTACATGGTCTTCCCTCCCAGTCAGCCCTATATACTGTAACTCTACATGGTCTTCCCCCCAGTCTGCCCTATATACTGTAACTCTACATGGTCTTCCCTCCCAGTCAGCCCTATATACTGTAACTCTACATGGTCTTCCCCCCAGTCAGCCCTATATACTGTAACTCTACATGGTCTTCCCCCCAGTCAGCCCTATATACTGTAACTCTACATGGTCTTCCCCCCAGTCAGCCCTATATACTGTAACTCTACAGGGTCTTCCCCCAGTCAGCCCTATATACTGTAACTCTACATGGTCTTCCCCCCAGTCAGCCCTATATACTGTAACTCTACATGGTCTTCCCTCCCAGTCAGCCCTATATACTGTAACTCTACATGGTCTTCCCCACAGTCAGCCCTATATACTGTAACTCTACATGGTCTTCCCCCCAGTCAGCCCTATATACTGTAACTCTACATGGTCTTCCCCCCAGTCAGCCCTATATACTGTAACTCTACATGGTCTTCCCTCCCAGTCAGCCCTATATACTGTAACTCTACATGGTCTTCCCACAGTCAGCCCTATATACTGTAACTCTACATGGTCTTCCCTCCCAGTCAGCCCTATATACTGTAACTCTACATGGTCTTCCCCCCCAGTCAGCCCTATATACTGTAACTCTACATGGTCTTCCCCCCCAGTCAGCCCTATATACTGTAACTCTACATGGTCTTCCCCCCAGTCAGCCCTATATACTGTAACTCTACATGGTCTTCCCCCCAGTCAGCCCTATATACTGTAACTCTACATGGTCTTCCCCCCAGTCAGCCCTATATACTGTAACTCTACATGGTCTTCCCTCCAGTCAGCCCTATATACTGTAACTCTACATGGTCTTCCCCATAGTCAGCCCTATATACTGTAACTCTACATGGTCTTCCCCACAGTCAGCCCTATATACTGTAACTCTACATGGTCTTCCCCCTAGTCAGCCCTATATACTGTAACTCTACATGGTCTTCCCCCAGTCAGCCCTATATACTGTAACTCTACACGGTCTTCCTCCCAGTCAGCCCTATATACTGTAACTCTACATGGTCTTCCCCCCAGTCAGCCCTATATACTGTAACTCTACATGGTCTTCCCTCCCAGTCAGCCCTATATACTGTAACTCTACATGGTCTTCCCCACAGTCAGCCCTATATACTGTAACTCTACATGGTCTTCCCTCCCAGTCAGCCCTATATACTGTAACTCTACATGGTCTTCCCCCCAGTCAGCCCTATATACTGTAACTCTACATGGTTTTCCCCACAGTCAGCCCTATATACTGTAACTCTACAGGGTCTTCCCCCAGTCAGCCCTATATACTGTAACTCTACATGGTTTTCCCCACAGTCAGCCCTATATACTGTAACTCTACATGGTCTTCCCCCCAGTCAGCCCTATATACTGTAACTCTACATGGTCTTCCCCCCCAGTCAGCCCTATATACTGTAACTCTACATGGTCTTCCCCCCCAGTCAGCCCTATATACTGTAACTCTACATGGTCTTCCCTCCCAGTCAGCCCTATATACTGTAACTCTACATGGTCTTCCCCACAGTCAGCCCTATATACTGTAACTCTACATGGTCTTCCCCCCAGTCAGCCCTATATACTGTAACTCTACATGGTCTTCCCCCCAGTCAGCCCTATATACTGTAACTCTACATGGTCTTCCCCACAGTCAGCCCTATATACTGTAACTCTACATGGTCTTCCCCCCCAGTCAGCCCTATATACTGTAACTCTACATGGTCTTCCCTCCCAGTCAGCCCTATATACTGTAACTCTACATGGTCTTCCCCCCAGTCAGCCCTATATACTGTAACTCTACATGGTCTTCCCCCCCAGTCAGCCCTATATACTGTAACTCTACATGGTCTTCCCTCCCAGTCAGCCCTATATACTGTAACTCTACATGGTCTTCCCCACAGTCAGCCCTATATACTGTAACTCTACATGGTCTTCCCTCCCAGTCAGCCCTATATACTGTAACTCTACATGGTCTTCCCCCCAGTCAGCCCTATATACTGTAACTCTACATGGTCTTCCCCCCAGTCAGCCCTATATACTGTAACTCTACATGGTCTTCCCTCCCAGTCAGCCCTATATACTGTAACTCTACATGGTCTTCCCCACAGTCAGCCCTATATACTGTAACTCTACATGGTCTTCCCTCCCAGTCAGCCCTATATACTGTAACTCTACATGGTCTTCCCCCCAGTCAGCCCTATATACTGTAACTCTACATGGTCTTCCCCCCAGTCAGCCCTATATACTGTAACTCTACACGGTCTTCCCCCCAGTCAGCCCTATATACTGTAACTCTACATGGTCTTCCCCCCAGTCAGCCCTATATACTGTAACTCTACATGGTCTTCCCCCCAGTCAGCCCTATATACTGTAACTCTACATGGTCTTCCCCCAGTCAGCCCTATATACTGTAACTCTACATGGTCTTCCCCCCAGTCAGCCCTATATACTGTAACTCTACATGGTCTTCCCCCCAGTCAGCCCTATATACTGTAACTCTACATGGTCTTCCCCCCAGTCAGCCCTATATACTGTAACTCTACATGGTCTTCCCTCCCAGTCAGCCCTATATACTGTAACTCTACATGGTCTTCCCCCCAGTCAGCCCTATATACTGTAACTCTACATGGTCTTCCCCCCAGTCAGCCCTATATACTGTAACTCTACATGGTCTTCCCTCCCAGTCAGCCCTATATACTGTAACTCTACATGGTCTTCCCCCCAGTCAGCCCTATATACTGTAACTCTACATGGTCTTCCCCACAGTCAGCCCTATATACTGTAACTCTACATGGTCTTCCCTCCCAGTCAGCCCTATATACTGTAACTCTACATGGTCTTCCCCCCAGTCAGCCCTATATACTGTAACTCTACATGGTCTTCCCCCCAGTCAGCCCTATATACTGTAACTCTACACGGTCTTCCCCCCAGTCAGCCCTATATACTGTAACTCTACATGGTCTTCCCCCCAGTCAGCCCTATATACTGTAACTCTACATGGTCTTCCCTCCCAGTCAGCCCTATATACTGTAACTCTACATGGTCTTCCCCACAGTCAGCCCTATATACTGTAACTCTACATGGTCTTCCCCCAGTCAGCCCTATATACTGTAACTCTACATGGTCTTCCCCCCCAGTCAGCCCTATATACTGTAACTCTACATGGTCTTCCCCCCCCAGTCAGCCCTATATACTGTAACTCTACATGGTCTTCCCCCAGTCAGCCCTATATACTGTAACTCTACATGTTTTTCCCCCCAGTCAGCCCTATATACTGTAACTCTACATGGTCTTCCCTCCCAGTCAGCCCTATATACTGTAACTCTACATGGTCTTCCCCACAGTCAGCCCTATATACTGTAACTCTACATGGTCTTCCCCACAGTCAGCCCTATATACTGTAACTCTACATGGTCTTCCCCCCAGTCAGCCCTATATACTGTAACTCTACACGGTCTTCCCTCCCAGTCAGCCCAATATACTGTAACTCTACATAGTCTTCCCCCCAGTCAGCCCTATATACTGTAACTCTACATGGTCTTCCCTCCCAGTCAGCCCTATATACTGTAACTCTACATGGTCTTCCCTCCCAGTCAGCCCTATATACTGTAACTCTACACGGTCTTCCCTCCCAGTCAGCCCTATATACTGTAACTTTACATGGTCTTCCCCCAGTCAGCCCTATATACTGTAACTCTACATGGTCTTCCCCATAGTCAGCCCTATATACTGTAACTCTACATGGTCTTCCCCACAGTCAGCCCTATATACTGTAACTCTACATGGTCTTCCCCCTAGTCAGCCCTATATACTGTAACTCTACATGGTCTTCCCCCCAGTCAGCCCTATATACTGTAACTCTACACGGTCTTCCCTCCCAGTCAGCCCTATATACTGTAACTCTACATGGTCTTCCCCCCAGTCAGCCCTATATACTGTAACTCTACATGGTCTTCCCTCCCAGTCAGCCCTATATACTGTAACTCTACATGGTCTTCCCCACAGTCAGCCCTATATACTGTAACTCTACATGGTCTTCCCTCCCAGTCAGCCCTATATACTGTAACTCTACATGGTCTTCCCCCCAGTCAGCCCTATATACTGTAACTCTACATGGTTTTCCCCACAGTCAGCCCTATATACTGTAACTCTACAGGGTCTTCCCCCCAGTCAGCCCTATATACTGTAACTCTACATGGTTTTCCCCACAGTCAGCCCTATATACTGTAACTCTACATGGTCTTCCCCCCAGTCAGCCCTATATACTGTAACTCTACATGGTCTTCCCCCCCAGTCAGCCCTATATACTGTAACTCTACATGGTCTTCCCCCCAGTCAGCCCTATATACTGTAACTCTACATGGTCTTCCCCCCAGTCAGCCCTATATACTGTAACTCTACATGGTCTTCCCCCCCAGTCAGCCCTATATACTGTAACTCTACATGGTCTTCCCCCCCAGTCAGCCCTATATACTGTAACTCTACATGGTCTTCCCTCCCAGTCAGCCCTATATACTGTAACTCTACATGGTCTTCCCCCCAGTCAGCCCTATATACTGTAACTCTACATGGTCTTCCCTCCCAGTCAGCCCTATATACTGTAATTCTACATGGTCTTCCCTCCCAGTCAGCCCTATATACTGTAACTCTACATGGTCTTCCCCCAGTCAGCCCTATATACTGTAACTCTACATGGTCTTCCCCCAGTCAGCCCTATATACTTTAACTCTACATGGTCTTCCCCCAGTCAGCCCTATATACTGTAACTCTACAGGGTCTTCCCCCCAGTCAGCCCTATATACTGTAACTCTACATGGTCTTCCCCCCCAGTCAGCCCTATATACTGTAACTCTACATGGTCTTCCCTCCCAGTCAGCCCTATATACTGTAACTCTACATGGTCTTTCCCCCCAGTCTGCCCTATATACTGTAACTCTACATGGTCTTCCCTCCCAGTCAGCCCTATATACTGTAACTCTACATGGTCTTCCCCCCAGTCAGCCCTATATACTGTAACTCTACATGGTCTTCCCCCCAGTCAGCCCTATATACTGTAACTCTACATGGTCTTCCCCCAGTCAGCCCTATATACTGTAACTCTACAGGGTCTTCCCCCCAGTCAGCCCTATATACTGTAACTCTACATGGTCTTCCCCCCAGTCAGCCCTATATACTGTAACTCTACATGGTCTTCCCTCCCAGTCAGCCCTATATACTGTAACTCTACATGGTCTTCCCCACAGTCAGCCCTATATACTGTAACTCTACATGGTCTTCCCCCCAGTCAGCCCTATATACTGTAACTCTACATGGTCTTCCCCCAGTCAGCCCTATATACTGTAACTCTACATGGTCTTCCCTCCCAGTCAGCCCTATATACTGTAACTCTACATGGTCTTCCCCACAGTCAGCCCTATATACTGTAACTCTACATGGTCTTCCCTCCCAGTCAGCCCTATATACTGTAACTCTACATGGTCTTTCCCCCCCAGTCAGCCCTATATACTGTAACTCTACATGGTCTTCCCCCCCAGTCAGCCCTATATACTGTAACTCTACATGGTCTTCCCCCCAGTCAGCCCTATATACTGTAACTCTACATGGTCTTCCCCCCCAGTCAGCCCTATATACTGTAACTCTACATGGTCTTCCCCCCCAGTCAGCCCTATATACTGTAACTCTACATGGTCTTCCCTCCAGTCAGCCCTATATACTGTAACTCTACATGGTCTTCCCCCCAGTCAGCCCTATATACTGTAACTCTACATGGTCTTCCCCCCCCAGTCAGCCCTATATACTGTAACTCTACATGGTCTTCCCTCCCAGTCAGCCCTATATACTGTAACTCTACATGGTCTTCCCTCCAGTCAGCCCTATATACTGTAACTCTACATGGTCTTCCCCCCAGTCAGCCCTATATACTGTAACTCTACATGGTCTTCCCCCCAGTCAGCCCTATATACTGTAACTCTACATGGTCTTCCCTCCCAGTCAGCCCTATATACTGTAACTCTACATGGTCTTTCCCCCCAGTCTGCCCTATATACTGTAACTCTACATGGTCTTCCCTCCCAGTCAGCCCTATATACTGTAACTCTACATGGTCTTCCCCCAGTCAGCCCTATATACTGTAACTCTACATGGTCTTCCCCCCAGTCAGCCCTATATACTGTAACTCTACACGGTCTTCCCTCCCAGTCAGCCCTATATACTGTAACTCTACATGGTCTTCCCTCCCAGTCAGCCCTATATACTGTAACTCTACATGGTCTTCCCCCCTCCCAGTCAGCCCTATATACTGTAACTCTACATGGTCTTCCCCCCAGTCAGCCCTATATACTGTAACTCTACACGGTCTTCCCTCCCAGTCAGCCCTATATACTGTAACTCTACATGGTCTTCCCTCCCAGTCAGCCCTATATACTGTAACTCTACACGGTCTTCCCTCCCAGTCAGCCCTATATACTGTAACTCTACATGGTCTTCCCCCCAGTCAGCCCTATATACTGTAACTCTACATGGTCTTCCCCATAGTCAGCCCTATATACTGTAACTCTACATGGTCTTCCCCACAGTCAGCCCTATATACTGTAACTCTACATGGTCTTCCCCTAGTCAGCCCTATATACTGTAACTCTACATGGTCTTCCCCCCAGTCAGCCCTATATACTGTAACTCTACACGGTCTTCCCTCCAGTCAGCCCTATATACTGTAACTCTACATGGTCTTCCCCCCAGTCAGCCCTATATACTGTAACTCTACATGGTCTTCCCTCCCAGTCAGCCCTATATACTGTAACTCTACATGGTCTTCCCCACAGTCAGCCCTATATACTGTAACTCTACATGGTCTTCCTCCCAGTCAGCCCTATATACTGTAACTCTACATGGTCTTCCCCCCAGTCAGCCCTATATACTGTAACTCTACATGGTCTTCCCCACAGTCAGCCCTATATACTGTAACTCTACATGGTCTTTCCCCCCAGTCTGCCCTATATACTGTAACTCTACATGGTCTTCCCCCCCAGTCAGCCCTATATACTGTAACTCTACATGGTCTTCCCCCCCCAGTCAGCCCTATATACTGTAACTCTACATGGTCTTCCCTCCCAGTCAGCCCTATATACTGTAACTCTACATGGTCTTCCCTCCCAGTCAGCCCTATATACTGTAACTCTACATGGTCTTCCCCCAGTCAGCCCTATATACTGTAACTCTACATGGTCTTCCCCCCAGTCAGCCCTATATACTGTAACTCTACATGGTCTTCCCTCCCAGTCAGCCCTATATACTGTAACTCTACATGGTCTTTCCCCCCAGTCTGCCCTATATACTGTAACTCTACATGGTCTTCCCTCCCAGTCAGCCCTATATACTGTAACTCTACATGGTCTTCCCCCCAGTCAGCCCTATATACTGTAACTCTACATGGTCTTCCCCCCAGTCAGCCCTATATACTGTAACTCTACATGGTCTTCCCCCCCAGTCAGCCCTATATACTGTAACTCTACATGGTCTTCCCCCAGTCAGCCCTATATACTGTAACTCTACATGGTCTTCCCCCCAGTCAGCCCTATATACTGTAACTCTACATGGTCTTCCCCCCAGTCAGCCCTATATACTGTAACTCTACATGGTCTTCCCCCCCAGTCAGCCCTATATACTGTAACTCTACATGGTCTTCCCTCCCAGTCAGCCCTATATACTGTAACTCTACATGGTCTTCCCCACAGTCAGCCCTATATACTGTAACTCTACATGGTCTTCCCCCCAGTCAGCCCTATATACTGTAACTCTACATGGTCTTCCCCCCAGTCAGCCCTATATACTGTAACTCTACATGGTCTTCCCCCCAGTCAGCCCTATATACTGTAACTCTACATGGTCTTCCCCCCAGTCAGCCCTATATACTGTAACTCTACATGGTCTTCCCCCCCAGTCAGCCCTATATACTGTAACTCTACATGGTCTTCCCTCCCAGTCAGCCCTATATACTGTAACTCTACATGGTCTTCCCCCCAGTCAGCCCTATATACTGTAACTCTACATGGTCTTCCCTCCCAGTCAGCCCTATATACTGTAACTCTACATGGTCTTCCCTCCAGTCAGCCCTATATACTGTAACTCTACATGGTCTTCCCCCAGTCAGCCCTATATACTGTAACTCTACATGGTCTTCCCCCAGTCAGCCCTATATACTGTAACTCTACATGGTCTTCCCCCCAGTCAGCCCTATATACTGTAACTCTACAGGGTCTTCCCCCAGTCAGCCCTATATACTGTAACTCTACATGGTCTTCCCCCCAGTCAGCCCTATATACTGTAACTCTACATGGTCTTCCCTCCCAGTCAGCCCTATATACTGTAACTCTACATGGTCTTCCCCCAGTCAGCCCTATATACTGTAACTCTACATGGTCTTCCCCCAGTCAGCCCTATATACTGTAACTCTACATGGTCTTCCCCCCAGTCAGCCCTATATACTGTAACTCTACATGGTCTTCCCCCCAGTCAGCCCTATATACTGTAACTCTACATGGTCTTCCCCCCAGTCAGCCCTATATACTGTAACTCTACATGGTCTTCCCCCCAGTCAGCCCTATATACTGTAACTCTACATGGTCTTCCCCCCAGTCAGCCCTATATACTGTAACTCTACATGGTCTTCCCCCCAGTCAGCCCTATATACTGTAACTCTACATGGTCTTCCCCCCAGTCAGCCCTATACTGTAACTCTACATGGTCTTCCCCCAGTCAGCCCTATATACTGTAACTCTACATGGTCTTCCCCCCAGTCAGCCCTATATACTGTAACTCTACATGGTCTTCCCCCCAGTCAGCCCTATATACTGTAACTCTACATGGTCTTCCCTCCCAGTCAGCCCTATATACTGTAACTCTACATGGTCTTCCCCCCAGTCAGCCCTATATACTGTAACTCTACATGGTCTTCCCCCCAGTCAGCCCTATATACTGTAACTCTACATGGTCTTCCCCCAGTCAGCCCTATATACTGTAACTCTACATGGTCTTCCCTCCAGTCAGCCCTATATACTGTAACTCTACATGGTCTTCCCCCCAGTCAGCCCTATATACTGTAACTCTACATGGTCTTCCCCCCCAGTCAGCCCTATATACTGTAACTCTACATGGTCTTCCCTCCCAGTCAGCCCTATATACTGTAACTCTACATGGTCTTTCCCCCCAGTCTGCCCTATATACTGTAACTCTACATGGTCTTCCCTCCCAGTCAGCCCTATATACTGTAACTCTACATGGTCTTCCCCCAGTCAGCCCTATATACTGTAACTCTACATGGTCTTCCCCCCAGTCAGCCCTATATACTGTAACTCTACATGGTCTTCCCCCAGTCAGCCCTATATACTGTAACTCTACAGGGTCTTCCCCCAGTCAGCCCTATATACTGTAACTCTACATGGTCT
>NW_027665806.1:0-21936 GCF_963924005.1 Protomyctophum bolini
ATGTCACTTTCACAGTCCCAAAGTGCCATTTTCACAGTAAAAAGGCCTGGTTCACTTTTGCTTAGCTTAGTCTGTAACTTGAAAACTATGTACCGTATGGCCCTATAAACTGTGTTGGGATGAAAGCTAGCCACTTTGAGCATTGTGGCAAGAGCTGGGGCAGTTTGGGACAACAGGGAACGACACGAGGCCAAAATGTCACTTTCACAGTCCCAAAGTGCCATTTTCACAGTAAAAAGGCCTGGTTCACTTTTGCTTAGCTTAGTCTGTAACTTGAAAACTATGTACCGTATGGCCCTATAAACTGTGTTGGGATGAAAGCTAGCCACTTTGAGCAATGTGGGAAGTGCTGGGGCAGTTTGGGACAACAGGGGCCAAAATGTCACTTTCACAGTCCCAAAGTGCCATTTTCACAGTCAAAAAGGCCTGGTTCACTTTTGCTTAGCTTAGTCTGTAACTTGAAAACTATGTACCGTATGGCCCTATAAACTGTGTTGGGATGAAAGCTAGCCACTTTGAGCAATGTGGGAAGTGCTGGGGCAGTTTGGGACAACAGGGCCAAAATGTCACTTTCACAGTCCCAAAGTGCCGTTTTCACAGTAAAAAAAGAAAGATTCATTTTGCTTAGCTTAGTCTGTAACTTGAAAACTATGTACCGTATGGCCCTATAAACTGTGTTGGGATGAAAGCTAGCCACTTTGAGCAATGTGGGAAGTGCTGGGGCAGTTTGGGACAACAGGGCCAAAATGTCACTTTCACAGTCCCCAAAGTGCCATTTTCACAGTAAAAAGGCCTGGTTCACTTTTGCTTAGCTTAGTCTGTAACTTGAAAACTATGTACCGTATGGCCCTATAAACTGTGTTGGGATGAAAGCTAGCCACTTTGAGCAATGTGGGAAGTGCTGGGGCAGTTTGGGACAACAGGGCCAAAATGTCACTTTCACAGTCCCAAAGTGCCATTTTCACAGTAAAAAGGCCTGGTTCACTTTTGCTTAGCTTAGTCTGTAACTTGAAAACTATGTACCGTATGGCCCTATAAACTGTGTTGGGATGAAAGCTAGCCACTTTGAGCAATGTGGGAAGTGCTGGGGCAGTTTGGGACAACAGGGCCAAAATGTCACTTTCACAGTCCCAAAGTGCCATTTTCACAGTAAAAAAAAGACAGGATTCATTTTGCTTAGCTTAGTCTGTAACTTGAAAACTATGTACCGTATGGCCCTATAAACTGTGTTGGGATGAAAGCTAGCCACTTTGAGCAATGTGGGAAGTGCTGGGGCAGTTTGGGACAACAGGGGCCAAAATGTCACTTTCACAGTCCCCAAAGTGCCATTTTCACAGTAAAAAGGCCTGGTTCACTTTTGCTTAGCTTAGTCTGTAACTTGAAAACTATGTACCGTATGGCCCTATAAACTGTGTTGGGATGAAAGCTAGCCACTTTGAGCAATGTGGGAAGTGCTGGGGCAGTTTGGGACAACAGGGCCAAAATGTCACTTTCACAGTCCCAAAGTGCCATTTTCACAGTAAAAAGGCCTGGTTCACTTTTGCTTAGCTTAGTCTGTAACTTGAAAACTATGTACCGTATGGCCCTATAAACTGTGTTGGGATGAAAGCTAGCCACATTGAGCAATGTGGGAAGTGCTGGGGCAGTTTGGGACAACAGGGCCAAAATGTCACTTTCACAGTCCCAAAGTGCCATTTTCACAGTAAAAAAGGCCTGGTTCACTTTTGCTTAGCTTAGTCTGTAACTTGAAAACTATGTACCGTATGGCCCTATAAACTGTGTTGGGATGAAAGCTAGCCACTTTGAGCAATGTGGGCAAGAGCTGGGGCAGTTTGGGACAACAGGGACGAACAGGGCCAAAATGTCACTTTCACAGTCCCAAAGTGCCATTTTCACAGTAAAAAGGCCTGGTTCACTTTTGCTTAGCTTAGTCTGTAACTTGAAAACTATGTACCGTATGGCCCTATAAACTGTGTTGGGATGAAAGCTAGCCACTTTGAGCAATGTGGGAAGTGCTGGGGCAGTTTGGGACAACAGGGCCAAAATGTCACTTTCACAGTCCCAAAGTGCCATTTTCACAGTAAAAAGGCCTGGTTCACTTTTGCTTAGCTTAGTCTGTAACTTGAAAACTATGTACCGTATGGCCCTATAAACTGTGTTGGGATGAAAGCTAGCCACTTTGAGCAATGTGGGAAGTGCTGGGGCAGTTTGGGACAACAGGGCCAAAATGTCACTTTCACAGTCCCAAAGTGCCATTTTCACAGTAAAAAAGGCCTGGTTCACTTTTGCTTAGCTTAGTCTGTAACTTGAAAACTATGTACCGTATGGCCCTATAAACTGTGTTGGGATGAAAGCTAGCCACATTGAGCAATGTGGGAAGTGCTGGGGCAGTTTGGGACAACAGGGCCAAAATGTCACTTTCACAGTCCCAAAGTGCCATTTTCACAGTAAAAAGGCCTGGTTCACTTTTGCTTAGCTTAGTCTGTAACTTGAAAACTATGTACCGTATGGCCCTATAAACTGTGTTGGGATGAAAGCTAGCCACTTTGAGCATTGTGGGCAAGAGCTGGGGCAGTTTGGGACAACAGGGAACGAACAGGCCAAAATGTCACTTTCACAGTCCCAAAGTGCCATTTTCACAGTAAAAAGGCCTGGTTCACTTTTGCTTAGCTTAGTCTGTAACTTGAAAACTATGTACCGTATGGCCCTATAAACTGTGTTGGGATGAAAGCTAGCCACTTTGAGCAATGTGGGAAGTGCTGGGGCAGTTTGGGACAACAGGGCCAAAATGTCACTTTCACAGTCCCAAAGTGCCATTTTCACAGTAAAAAGGCCTGGTTCACTTTTGCTTAGCTTAGTCTGTAACTTGAAAACTATGTACCGTATGGCCCTATAAACTGTGTTGGGATGAAAGCTAGCCACTTTGAGCAATGTGGGAAGTGCTGGGGCAGTTTGGGACAACAGGGCCAAAATGTCACTTTCACAGTCCCAAAGTGCCATTTTCACAGTAAAAAGGCCTGGTTCACTTTTGCTTAGCTTAGTCTGTAACTTGAAAACTATGTACCGTATGGCCCTATAAACTGTGTTGGGATGAAAGCTAGCCACTTTGAGCAATGTGGGAAGTGCTGGGGCAGTTTGGGACAACAGGGCCAAAATGTCACTTTCACAGTCCCAAAGTGCCATTTTCACAGTAAAAAGGCCTGGTTCACTTTTGCTTAGCTTAGTCTGTAACTTGAAAACTATGTACCGTATGGCCCTATAAACTGTGTTGGGATGAAAGCTAGCCACTTTGAGCAATGTGGGAAGTGCTGGGGCAGTTTGGGACAACAGGGCCAAAATGTCACTTTCACAGTCCGCAAAGTGCCGTTTTCACAGTAAAAAAAGACAGGTTCACTTTTGCTTAGCTTAGTCTGTAACATGAAAACTATGTACCGTATGGCCCTATAAACTGTGTTGGGATGAAAGCTAGCCACTTTGAGCAATGTGGGAAGTGCTGGGGCAGTTTGGGACAACAGGGCCAAAATGTCACTTTCACAGTCCCAAAGTGCCATTTTCACAGTAAAAAGGCCTGGTTCACTTTTGCTTAGCTTAGTCTGTAACTTGAAAACTATGTACCGTATGGCCCTATAAACTGTGTTGGGATGAAAGCTAGCCACTTTGAGCAATGTGGGAAGTGCTGGGGCAGTTTGGGACAACAGGGCCAAAATGTCACTTTCACAGTCCCAAAGTGCCATTTTCACAGTAAAAAGGCCTGGTTCACTTTTTGCTTAGCTTAGTCTGTAACTTGAAAACTATGTACCGTATGGCCCTATAAACTGTGTTGGGATGAAAGCTAGCCACTTTGAGCAGTGTGGGAAGTGCTGGGGCAGTTTGGGACAACAGGGCCAAAATGTCACTTTCACAGTCCCAAAGTGCCATTTTCACAGTAAAAAGGCCTGGTTCACTTTTGCTTAGCTTAGTCTGTAACTTGAAAACTATGTACCGTATGGCCCTATAAACTGTGTTGGGATGAAAGCTAGCCACTTTGAGCATTGTGGCAAGAGCTGGGGCAGTTTGGGACAACAGGAACGAACAGGGCCAAAATGTCACTTTCACAGTCCCAAAGTGCCATTTTCACAGTAAAAAGGCCTGGTTCACTTTTGCTTAGCTTAGTCTGTAACTTGAAAACTATGTACCGTATGGCCCTATAAACTGTGTTGGGATGAAAGCTAGCCACTTTGAGCAATGTGGGAAGTGCTGGGGCAGTTTGGGGACAACAGGGCCAAAATGTCACTTTCACAGTCCCAAAGTGCCATTTTCACAGTAAAAAGGCCTGGTTCACTTTTGCTTAGCTTAGTCTGTAACTTGAAAACTATGTACCGTATGGCCCTATAAACTGTGTTGGGATGAAAGCTAGCCACTTTGAGCAATTTGGGAAGTGCTGGGGCAGTTTGGGACAACAGGGCCAAAATGTCACTTTCACAGTCCCAAAGTGCCATTTTCACAGTAAAAAGGCCTGGTTCACTTTTGCTTAGCTTAGTCTGTAACTTGAAAACTATGTACCGTATGGCCCTATAAACTGTGTTGGGATGAAAGCTAGCCACTTTGAGCAATGTGGGAAGTGCTGGGGCAGTTTGGGACAACAGGGCCAAAATGTCACTTTCACAGTCCCAAAGTGCCGTTTTCAGTAAAAAAAAAAAGATTCATTTTGCTTAGCTTAGTCTGTAACTTGAAAACTATGTACCGTATGGCCCTATAAAACTGTGTTGGGATGAAAGCTAGCCACTTTGAGCAATGTGGGAAGTGCTGGGGCAGTTTGGGACAAACAGAGGCCAAAATGTCACTTTCACAGTCCCAAAGTGCCATTTTCACAGTAAAAAGGCCTGGTTCACTTTTGCTTAGCTTAGTCTGTAACTTGAAAACTATGTACCGTATGGCCCTATAAACTGTGTTGGGATGAAAGCTAGCCACTTTGAGCAATGTGGGAAGTGCTGGGGCAGTTTGGGACAACAGGGCCAAAATGTCACTTTCACAGTCCCAAAGTGCCATTTTCACAGTAAAAAGGCCTGGTTCACTTTTGCTTAGCTTAGTCTGTAACTTGAAAACTATGTACCGTATGGCCCTATAAACTGTGTTGGATGAAAGCTAGCCACTTTGAGCAATGTGGGAAGTGCTGGGGCAGTTTGGGACAACAGGCCAAAATGTCACTTTCACAGTCCCAAAGTGCCATTTTCACAGTAAAAAAAAAACAGATTCATTTTTGCTTAGCTTAGTCTGTAACTTGAAAACTATGTACCGTATGGCCCTATAAACTGTGTTGGGATGAAAGCTAGCCACTTTGAGCAATGTGGGAAGTGCTGGGGCAGTTTGGGACAACAGGGCCAAAATGTCACTTTCACAGTCCCAAAGTGCCATTTTCACAGTAAAAAGGCCTGGTTCACTTTTGCTTAGCTTAGTCTGTAACTTGAAAAACTATGTACCGTATGGCCCTATAAACTGTGTTGGGATGAAAGCTAGCCACTTTGAGCAATGTGGGAAGTGCTGGGGCAGTTTGGGACAACAGGGCCAAAATGTCACTTTCACAGTCCCAAAGTGCCATTTTCACAGTAAAAAAAAACAGATTAATTTTGCTTAGCTTAGTCTGTAACTTGAAAACTATGTACCGTATGGCCCTATAAACTGTGTTGGGATGAAAGCTAGCCACTTTGAGCAATGTGGGAAGTGCTGGGGCAGTTTGGGACAACAGGGCCAAAATGTCACTTTCACAGTCCCAAAGTGCCGTTTTCACAGTAAAAAAAAAAGATTCATTTTGCTTAGCTTTGTCTGTAACTTGAAAACTATGTACCGTATGGCCCTATAAACTGTGTTGGGATGAAAGCTAGCCACTTTGAGCAATGTGGGAAGTGCTGGGGCAGTTTGGGACAACAGGGCCAAAATGTCACTTTCACAGTCCCAAAGTGCCATTTTCACAGTAAAAAGGCCTGGTTCACTTTTGCTTAGCTTAGTCTGTAACTTGAAAACTATGTACCGTATGGCCCTATAAACTGTGTTGGGATGAAAGCTAGCCACTTTGAGCAATGTGGGAAGTGCTGGGGCAGTTTGGGACAACAGGGCCAAAATGTCACTTTCACAGTCCCAAAGTGCCATTTTCACAGTAAAAAGGCCTGGTTCACTTTTGCTTAGCTTAGTCTGTAACTTGAAAACTATGTACCGTATGGCCCTATAAACTGTGTTGGGATGAAAGCTAGCCACTTTGAGCAGTGTGGGAAGTGCTGGGGCAGTTTGGGACAACAGGGCCAAAATGTCACTTTCACAGTCCCAAAGTGCCATTTTCACAGTAAAAAGGCCTGGTTCACTTTTGCTTAGCTTAGTCTGTAACTTGAAAACTATGTACCGTATGGCCCTATAAACTGTGTTGGGATGAAAGCTAGCCACTTTGAGCATTGTGGCAAGAGCTGGGGCAGTTTGGGACAACAGGGAACGAACAGGGCCAAAATGTCACTTTCACAGTCCCAAAGTGCCATTTTCACAGTAAAAAGGCCTGGTTCACTTTTGCTTAGCTTAGTCTGTAACTTGAAAACTATGTACCGTATGGCCCTATAAACTGTGTTGGGATGAAAGCTAGCCACTTTGAGCAATGTGGGAAGTGCTGGGGCAGTTTGGGACAACAGGGCCAAAATGTCACTTTCACAGTCCCAAAGTGCCATTTTCACAGTAAAAAGGCCTGGTTCACTTTTGCTTAGCTTAGTCTGTAACTTGAAAACTATGTACCGTATGGCCCTATAAACTGTGTTGGGATGAAAGCTAGCCACTTTGAGCAATGTGGGAAGTGCTGGGGCAGTTTGGGACAACAGGGCCAAAATGTCACTTTCACAGTCCCAAAGTGCCGTTTTCACAGTAAAAAAAAAAAGATTCATTTTGCTTAGCTTAGTCTGTAACTTGAAAACTATGTACCGTATGGCCCTATAAACTGTGTTGGGATGAAAGCTAGCCACTTTGAGCAATGTGGGAAGTGCTGGGGCAGTTTGGGACAACAGGGCCAAAATGTCACTTTCACAGTCCCAAAGTGCCATTTTCACAGTAAAAAGGCCTGGTTCACTTTTGCTTAGCTTAGTCTGTAACTTGAAAACTATGTACCGTATGGCCCTGTAAACTGTGTTGGGATGAAAGCTAGCCACTTTGAGCAATGTGGGAAGTGCTGGGGCAGTTTGGGACAACAGGGCCAAAATGTCACTTTCACAGTCCCAAAGTGCCATTTTCACAGTAAAAAGGCCTGGTTCACTTTTGCTTAGCTTAGTCTGTAACTTGAAAACTATGTACCGTATGGCCCTATAAACTGTGTTGGGATGAAAGCTAGCCACTTTGAGCAGTGTGGGAAGTGCTGGGGCAGTTTGGGACAACAGGGCCAAAATGTCACTTTCACAGTCCCAAAGTGCCATTTTCACAGTAAAAAGGCCTGGTTCACTTTTGCTTAGCTTAGTCTGTAACTTGAAAACTATGTACCGTATGGCCCTATAAACTGTGTTGGGATGAAAGCTAGCCACTTTGAGCATTGTGGCAAGAGCTGGGGCAGTTTGGGACAACAGGGAACGAACAGGGCCAAAATGTCACTTTCACAGTCCCAAAGTGCCATTTTCACAGTAAAAAGGCCTGGTTCACTTTTGCTTAGCTTAGTCTGTAACTTGAAAACTATGTACCGTATGGCCCTATAAACTGTGTTGGGATGAAAGCTAGCCACTTTGAGCAATGTGGGAAGTGCTGGGGCAGTTTGGGACAACAGGGCCAAAATGTCACTTTCACAGTCCCAAAGTGCCATTTTCACAGTAAAAAGGCCTGGTTCACTTTTGCTTAGCTTAGTCTGTAACTTGAAAACTATGTACCGTATGGCCCTATAAACTGTGTTGGGATGAAAGCTAGCCACTTTGAGCAATGTGGGAAGTGCTGGGGCAGTTTGGGACAACAGGGCCAAAATGTCACTTTCACAGTCCCAAAGTGCCATTTTCACAGTAAAAAGGCCTGGTTCACTTTTGCTTAGCTTAGTCTGTAACTTGAAAACTATGTACCGTATGGCCCTATAAACTGTGTTGGGATGAAAGCTAGCCACTTTGAGCAATGTGGGAAGTGCTGGGGCAGTTTGGGACAACAGGGCCAAAATGTCACTTTCACAGTCCCAAAGTGCCGTTTTCACAGTAAAAAAAAAAGATTCATTTTGCTTAGCTTAGTCTGTAACTTGAAAACTATGTACCGTATGGCCCTATAAACTGTGTTGGGATGAAAGCTAGCCACTTTGAGCAATGTGGGAAGTGCTGGGGCAGTTTGGGACAACAGGGCCAAAATGTCACTTTCACAGTCCCAAAGTGCCATTTTCACAGTAAAAAGGCCTGGTTCACTTTTGCTTAGCTTAGTCTGTAACTTGAAAACTATGTACCGTATGTCCCTATAAACTGTGTTGGGATGAAAGCTAGCCACTTTGAGCAATGTGGGAAGTGCTGGGGCAGTTTGGGACAACAGGGCCAAAATGTCACTTTCACAGTCCCAAAGTGCCATTTTCACAGTAAAAAGGCCTGGTTCACTTTTGCTTAGCTTAGTCTGTAACTTGAAAACTATGTACCGTATGGCCCTATAAACTGTGTTGGGATGAAAGCTAGCCACTTTGAGCAATGTGGGAAGTGCTGGGGCAGTTTGGGACAACAGGGCCAAAATGTCACTTTCACAGTCCCAAAGTGCCATTTTCACAGTAAAAAAAAAACAGATTCATTTTGCTTAGCTTAGTCTGTAACTTGAAAACTATGTACCGTATGGCCCTATAAACTGTGTTGGGATGAAAGCTAGCCACTTTGAGCAATGTGGGAAGTGCTGGGGCAGTTTGGGACAACAGGGCCAAAATGTCACTTTCACAGTCCCAAAGTGCCATTTTCACAGTAAAAAGGCCTGGTTCACTTTTGCTTAGCTTAGTCTGTAACATGAAAACTATGTACCGTATGGCCCTATAAACTTTGTTGGGATGAAAGCTAGCCACTTTGAGCAATGTGGGAAGTGCTGGGGCAGTTTGGGACAACAGGGCCAAAATGTCACTTTCACAGTCCCAAAGTGCCATTTTCACAGTAAAAAGGCCTGGTTCACTTTTGCTTAGCTTAGTCTGTAACTTGAAAACTATGTACCGTATGGCCCTATAAACTGTGTTGGGATGAAAGCTAGCCACTTTGAGCAATGTGGGAAGTGCTGGGGCAGTTTGGGACAACAGGGCCAAAATGTCACTTTCACAGTCCCAAAGTGCCATTTTCACAGTAAAAAGGCCTGGTTCACTTTTGCTTAGCTTAGTCTGTAACTTGAAAACTATGTACCGTATGGCCCTATAAACTGTGTTGGGATGAAAGCTAGCCACTTTGAGCAATGTGGGAAGTGCTGGGGCAGTTTGGGACAACAGGGCCAAAATGTCACTTTCACAGTCCCAAAGTGCCATTTTCACAGTAAAAAGGCCTGGTTCACTTTTGCTTAGCTTAGTCTGTAACTTGAAAACTATGTACCGTATGGCCCTATAAACTGTGTTGGGATGAAAGCTAGCCACTTTGAGCAGTGTGGGAAGTGCTGGGGCAGTTTGGGACAACAGGGCCAAAATGTCACTTTCACAGTCCCAAAGTGCCATTTTCACAGTAAAAAGGCCTGGTTCACTTTTGCTTAGCTTAGTCTGTAACTTGAAAACTATGTACCGTATGGCCCTATAAAACTGTGTTGGGATGAAAGCTAGCCACTTTGAGCATTGTGGCAAGAGCTGGGGCAGTTTGGGACAACAGGGAACGAACAGGGCCAAAATGTCACTTTCACAGTCCCAAAGTGCCATTTTCACAGTAAAAAGGCCTGGTTCACTTTGCTTAGCTTAGTCTGTAACTTGAAAACTATGTACCGTATGGCCCTATAAACTGTGTTGGGATGAAAGCTAGCCACTTTGAGCAATGTGGGAAGTGCTGGGGCAGTTTGGGACAACAGGGCCAAAATGTCACTTTCACAGTCCCAAAGTGCCATTTTCACAGTAAAAAGGCCTGGTTCACTTTTGCTTAGCTTAGTCTGTAACTTGAAAACTATGTACCGTATGGCCCTATAAACTGTGTTGGGATGAAAGCTAGCCACTTTGAGCAATGTGGGAAGTGCTGGGGCAGTTTGGGACAACAGGGCCAAAATGTCACTTTCACAGTCCCAAAGTGCCATTTTCACAGTAAAAAGGCCTGGTTCACTTTTGCTTAGCTTAGTCTGTAACTTGAAAACTATGTACCGTATGGCCCTATAAACTGTGTTGGGATGAAAGCTAGCCACTTTGAGCAATGTGGGAAGTGCTGGGGCAGTTTGGGACAACAGGGCCAAAATGTCACTTTCACAGTCCCAAAGTGCCGTTTTCACAGTAAAAAAAAAAAGATTCATTTTGCTTAGCTTAGTCTGTAACTTGAAAACTATGTACCGTATGGCCCTATAAACTGTGTTGGGATGAAAGCTAGCCACTTTGAGCAATGTGGGAAGTGCTGGGGCAGTTTGGGACAACAGGGCCAAAATGTCACTTTCACAGTCCCAAAGTGCCATTTTCACAGTAAAAAGGCCTGGTTCACTTTTGCTTAGCTTAGTCTGTAACTTGAAAACTATGTACCGTATGGCCCTATAAACTGTGTTGGGATGAAAGCTAGCCACTTTGAGCAATGTGGGAAGTGCTGGGGCAGTTTGGGACAACAGGGCCAAAATGTCACTTTCACAGTCCCAAAGTGCCATTTTCACAGTAAAAAGGCCTGGTTCACTTTTGCTTAGCTTAGTCTGTAACTTGAAAACTATGTACCGTATGGCCCTATAAACTGTGTTGGGATGAAAGCTAGCCACTTTGAGCAGTGTGGGAAGTGCTGGGGCAGTTTGGGACAACAGGGCCAAAATGTCACTTTCACAGTCCCAAAGTGCCATTTTCACAGTAAAAAGGCCTGGTTCACTTTTGCTTAGCTTAGTCTGTAACTTGAAAACTATGTACCGTATGGCCCTATAAACTGTGTTGGGATGAAAGCTAGCCACTTTGAGCATTGTGGCAAGAGCTGGGGCAGTTTGGGACAACAGGGCCAAAATGTCACTTTCACAGTCCCAAAGTGCCATTTTCACAGTAAAAAGGCCTGGTTCACTTTTGCTTAGCTTAGTCTGTAACTTGAAAACTATGTACCGTATGGCCCTATAAACTGTGTTGGGATGAAAGCTAGCCACTTTGAGCAATGTGGGAAGTGCTGGGGCAGTTTGGGACAACAGGGCCAAAATGTCACTTTCACAGTCCCAAAGTGCCATTTTCACAGTAAAAAGGCCTGGTTCACTTTTGCTTAGCTTAGTCTGTAACTTGAAAACTATGTACCGTATGGCCCTATAAACTGTGTTGGGATGAAAGCTAGCCACTTTGAGCATTGTGGCAAGAGCTGGGGCAGTTTGGGACAACAGGGAACGAACAGGGCCAAAATGTCACTTTCACAGTCCCAAAGTGCCATTTTCACAGTAAAAAGGCCTGGTTCACTTTTGCTTAGCTTAGTCTGTAACTTGAAAACTATGTACCGTATGGCCCTATAAACTGTGTTGGGATGAAAGCTAGCCACTTTGAGCAATGTGGGAAGTGCTGGGGCAGTTTGGGACAACAGGGCCAAAATGTCACTTTCACAGTCCCAAAGTGCCATTTTCACAGTAAAAAGGCCTGGTTCACTTTTGCTTAGCTTAGTCTGTAACTTGAAAACTATGTACCGTATGGCCCTATAAACTGTGTTGGGATGAAAGCTAGCCACTTTGAGCAATGTGGGAAGTGCTGGGGCAGTTTGGGACAACAGGGCCAAAATGTCACTTTCACAGTCCCAAAGTGCCATTTTCACAGTAAAAAGGCCTGGTTCACTTTTGCTTAGCTTAGTCTGTAACTTGAAAACTATGTACCGTATGGCCCTATAAACTGTGTTGGGATGAAAGCTAGCCACTTTGAGCAGTGTGGGAAGTGCTGGGGCAGTTTGGGACAACAGGGCCAAAATGTCACTTTCACAGTCCCAAAGTGCCATTTTCACAGTAAAAAGGCCTGGTTCACTTTTGCTTAGCTTAGTCTGTAACTTGAAAACTATGTACCGTATGGCCCTATAAACTGTGTTGGGATGAAAGCTAGCCACTTTGAGCATTGTGGCAAGAGCTGGGGCAGTTTGGGACAACAGGGAACGAACAGGGCCAAAATGTCACTTTCACAGTCCCAAAGTGCCATTTTCACAGTAAAAAGGCCTGGTTCACTTTTGCTTAGCTTAGTCTGTAACTTGAAAACTATGTACCGTATGGCCCTATAAACTGTGTTGGGATGAAAGCTAGCCACTTTGAGCAATGTGGGAAGTGCTGGGGCAGTTTGGGACAACAGGGCCAAAATGTCACTTTCACAGTCCCAAAGTGCCATTTTCACAGTAAAAAGGCCTGGTTCACTTTTGCTTAGCTTAGTCTGTAACTTGAAAACTATGTACCGTATGGCCCTATAAACTGTGTTGGGATGAAAGCTAGCCACTTTGAGCAGTGTGGGAAGTGCTGGGGCAGTTTGGGACAACAGGGCCAAAATGTCACTTTCACAGTCCCAAAGTGCCATTTTCACAGTAAAAAGGCCTGGTTCACTTTTGCTTAGCTTAGTCTGTAACTTGAAAACTATGTACCGTATGGCCCTATAAACTGTGTTGGGATGAAAGCTAGCCACTTTGAGCATTGTGGCAAGAGCTGGGGCAGTTTGGGACAACAGGGAACGAACAGGGCCAAAATGTCACTTTCACAGTCCCAAAGTGCCATTTTCACAGTAAAAAGGCCTGGTTCACTTTTGCTTAGCTTAGTCTGTAACTTGAAAACTATGTACCGTATGGCCATATAAACTGTGTTGGGATGAAAGCTAGCCACTTTGAGCAATGTGGGAAGTGCTGGGGCAGTTTGGGACAACAGGGCCAAAATGTCACTTTCACAGTCCCAAAGTGCCATTTTCACAGTAAAAAGGCCTGGTTCACTTTTGCTTAGCTTAGTCTGTAACTTGAAAACTATGTACCGTATGGCCCTATAAACTGTGTTGGGATGAAAGCTAGCCACTTTGAGCAATGTGGGAAGTGCTGGGGCAGTTTGGGACAACAGGGCCAAAATGTCACTTTCACAGTCCCAAAGTGCCATTTTCACAGTAAAAAGGCCTGGTTCACTTTTGCTTAGCTTAGTCTGTAACTTGAAAACTATGTACCGTATGGCCCTATAAACTGTGTTGGGATGAAAGCTAGCCACTTTGAGCAATGTGGGAAGTGCTGGGGCAGTTTGGGACAACAGGGCCAAAATGTCACTTTCACAGTCCCAAAGTGCCGTTTTCACAGTAAAAAAAAAAGATTCATTTTGCTTAGCTTAGTCTGTAACTTGAAAACTATGTACCGTATGGCCCTATAAACTGTGTTGGGATGAAAGCTAGCCACTTTGAGCAATGTGGGAAGTGCTGGGGCAGTTTGGGACAACAGGGCCAAAATGTCACTTTCACAGTCCCAAAGTGCCATTTTCACAGTAAAAAGGCCTGGTTCACTTTTGCTTAGCTTAGTCTGTAACTTGAAAACTATGTACCGTATGGCCCTATAAACTGTGTTGGGATGAAAGCTAGCCACTTTGAGCAATGTGGGAAGTGCTGGGGCAGTTTGGGACAACAGGGCCAAAATGTCACTTTCACAGTCCCAAAGTGCCATTTTCACAGTAAAAAGGCCTGGTTCACTTTTGCTTAGCTTAGTCTGTAACTTGAAAACTATGTACCGTATGGCCCTATAAACTGTGTTGGGATGAAAGCTAGCCACTTTGAGCAATGTGGGAAGTGCTGGGGCAGTTTGGGACAACAGGGCCAAAATGTCACTTTCACAGTCCCAAAGTGCCATTTTCACAGTAAAAAGGCCTGGTTCACTTTTGCTTAGCTTAGTCTGTAACTTGAAAACTATGTACCGTATGGCCCTATAAACTGTGTTGGGATGAAAGCTAGCCACTTTGAGCAATGTGGGAAGTGCTGGGGCAGTTTGGGACAACAGGGCCAAAATGTCACTTTCACAGTCCCAAAGTGCCATTTTCACAGTAAAAAGGCCTGGTTCACTTTTGCTTAGCTTAGTCTGTAACTTGAAAACTATGTACCGTATGGCCCTATAAACTGTGTTGGGATGAAAGCTAGCCACTTTGAGCAATGTGGGAAGTGCTGGGGCAGTTTGGGACAACAGGGCCAAAATGTCACTTTCACAGTCCCAAAGTGCCATTTTCACAGTAAAAAGGCCTGGTTCACTTTTGCTTAGCTTAGTCTGTAACTTGAAAACTATGTACCGTATGGCCCTATAAACTGTGTTGGGATGAAAGCTAGCCACTTTGAGCAATGTGGGAAGTGCTGGGGCAGTTTGGGACAACAGGGCCAAAATGTCACTTTCACAGTCCCAAAGTGCCATTTTCACAGTAAAAAGGCCTGGTTCACTTTTGCTTAGCTTAGTCTGTAACTTGAAAACTATGTACCGTATGGCCCTATAAACTGTGTTGGGATGAAAGCTAGCCACTTTGAGCATTGTGGCAAGAGCTGGGGCAGTTTGGGACAACAGGGAACGAACAGGGCCAAAATGTCACTTTCACAGTCCCAAAGTGCCATTTTCACAGTAAAAAGGCCTGGTTCACTTTTGCTTAGCTTAGTCTGTAACTTGAAAACTATGTACCGTATGGCCCTATAAACTGTGTTGGGATGAAAGCTAGCCACTTTGAGCAATGTGGGAAGTGCTGGGGCAGTTTGGGACAACAGGGCCAAAATGTCACTTTCACAGTCCCAAAGTGCCATTTTCACAGTAAAAAGGCCTGGTTCACTTTTGCTTAGCTTAGTCTGTAACTTGAAAACTATGTACCGTATGGCCCTATAAACTGTGTTGGGATGAAAGCTAGCCACTTTGAGCAATGTGGGAAGTGCTGGGGCAGTTTGGGACAACAGGGCCAAAATGTCACTTTCACAGTCCCAAAGTGCCATTTTCACAGTAAAAAGGCCTGGTTCACTTTTGCTTAGCTTAGTCTGTAACTTGAAAACTATGTACCGTATGGCCCTATAAACTGTGTTGGGATGAAAGCTAGCCACTTTGAGCAATGTGGGAAGTGCTGGGGCAGTTTGGGACAACAGGGCCAAAATGTCACTTTCACAGTCCCAAAGTGCCATTTTCACAGTAAAAAGGCCTGGTTCACTTTTGCTTAGCTTAGTCTGTAACTTGAAAACTATGTACCGTATGGCCCTATAAACTGTGTTGGGATGAAAGCTAGCCACTTTGAGCAATGTGGGAAGTGCTGGGGCAGTTTGGGACAACAGGGCCAAAATGTCACTTTCACAGTCCCAAAGTGCCGTTTTCACAGTAAAAAAAAAAAGATTCATTTTGCTTAGCTTAGTCTGTAACTTGAAAACTATGTACCGTATGGCCCTATAAACTGTGTTGGGATGAAAGCTAGCCACTTTGAGCAATGTGGGAAGTGCTGGGGCAGTTTGGGACAACAGGGCCAAAATGTCACTTTCACAGTCCCAAAGTGCCATTTTCACAGTAAAAAGGCCTGGTTCACTTTTGCTTAGCTTAGTCTGTAACTTGAAAACTATGTACCGTATGGCCCTATAAACTGTGTTGGGATGAAAGCTAGCCACTTTGAGCAGTGTGGGAAGTGCTGGGGCAGTTTGGGACAACAGGGCCAAAATGTCACTTTCACAGTCCCAAAGTGCCATTTTCACAGTAAAAAGGCCTGGTTCACTTTTGCTTAGCTTAGTCTGTAACTTGAAAACTATGTACCGTATGGCCCTATAAACTGTGTTGGGATGAAAGCTAGCCACTTTGAGCATTGTGGCAAGAGCTGGGGCAGTTTGGGACAACAGGGAACGAACAGGGCCAAAATGTCACTTTCACAGTCCCAAAGTGCCATTTTCACAGTAAAAAGGCCTGGTTCACTTTTGCTTAGCTTAGTCTGTAACTTGAAAACTATGTACCGTATGGCCCTATAAACTGTGTTGGGATGAAAGCTAGCCACTTTGAGCAATGTGGGAAGTGCTGGGGCAGTTTGGGACAACAGGGCCAAAATGTCACTTTCACAGTCCCAAAGTGCCATTTTCACAGTAAAAAGGCCTGGTTCACTTTTGCTTAGCTTAGTCTGTAACTTGAAAACTATGTACCGTATGGCCCTATAAACTGTGTTGGGATGAAAGCTAGCCACTTTGAGCAGTGTGGGAAGTGCTGGGGCAGTTTGGGACAACAGGGCCAAAATGTCACTTTCACAGTCCCAAAGTGCCATTTTCACAGTAAAAAGGCCTGGTTCACTTTTGCTTAGCTTAGTCTGTAACTTGAAAACTATGTACCGTATGGCCCTATAAACTGTGTTGGGATGAAAGCTAGCCACTTTGAGCAATGTGGGAAGTGCTGGGGCAGTTTGGGACAACAGGGCCAAAATGTCACTTTCACAGTCCCAAAGTGCCATTTTCACAGTAAAAAGGCCTGGTTCACTTTTGCTTAGCTTAGTCTGTAACTTGAAAACTATGTACCGTATGGCCCTATAAACTGTGTTGGGATGAAAGCTAGCCACTTTGAGCAGTGTGGGAAGTGCTGGGGCAGTTTGGGACAACAGGGCCAAAATGTCACTTTCACAGTCCCAAAGTGCCATTTTCACAGTAAAAAGGCCTGGTTCACTTTTGCTTAGCTTAGTCTGTAACTTGAAAACTATGTACCGTATGGCCCTATAAACTGTGTTGGGATGAAAGCTAGCCACTTTGAGCATTGTGGCAAGAGCTGGGGCAGTTTGGGACAACAGGGAACGAACAGGGCCAAAATGTCACTTTCACAGTCCCAAAGTGCCATTTTCACAGTAAAAAGGCCTGGTTCACTTTTGCTTAGCTTAGTCTGTAACTTGAAAACTATGTACCGTATGGCCCTATAAACTGTGTTGGGATGAAAGCTAGCCACTTTGAGCAATGTGGGAAGTGCTGGGGCAGTTTGGGACAACAGGGCCAAAATGTCACTTTCACAGTCCCAAAGTGCCATTTTCACAGTAAAAAGGCCTGGTTCACTTTTGCTTAGCTTAGTCTGTAACTTGAAAACTATGTACCGTATGGCCCTATAAACTGTGTTGGGATGAAAGCTAGCCACTTTGAGCAATGTGGGAAGTGCTGGGGCAGTTTGGGACAACAGGGCCAAAATGTCACTTTCACAGTCCCAAAGTGCCATTTTCACAGTAAAAAGGCCTGGTTCACTTTTGCTTAGCTTAGTCTGTAACTTGAAAACTATGTACCGTATGGCCCTATAAACTGTGTTGGGATGAAAGCTAGCCACTTTGAGCAATGTGGGAAGTGCTGGGGCAGTTTGGGACAACAGGGCCAAAATGTCACTTTCACAGTCCCAAAGTGCCGTTTTCACAGTAAAAAAAAAAAGATTCATTTTGCTTAGCTTAGTCTGTAACTTGAAAACTATGTACCGTATGGCCCTATAAACTGTGTTGGGATGAAAGCTAGCCACTTTGAGCAATGTGGGAAGTGCTGGGGCAGTTTGGGACAACAGGGCCAAAATGTCACTTTCACAGTCCCAAAGTGCCATTTTCACAGTAAAAAGGCCTGGTTCACTTTTGCTTAGCTTAGTCTGTAACTTGAAAACTATGTACCGTATGGCCCTATAAACTGTGTTGGGATGAAAGCTAGCCACTTTGAGCAATGTGGGAAGTGCTGGGGCAGTTTGGGACAACAGGGCCAAAATGTCACTTTCACAGTCCCAAAGTGCCATTTTCACAGTAAAAAGGCCTGGTTCACTTTTGCTTAGCTTAGTCTGTAACTTGAAAACTATGTACCATATGGCCCTATAAACTGTGTTGGGATGAAAGCTAGCCACTTTGAGCAATGTGGGAAGTGCTGGGGCAGTTTGGGACAACAGGGCCAAAATGTCACTTTCACAGTCCCAAAGTGCCATTTTCACAGTAAAAAAAAAACAGATTCATTTTGCTTAGCTTAGTCTGTAACTTGAAAACTATGTACCGTATGGCCCTATAAACTGTGTTGGGATGAAAGCTAGCCACTTTGAGCAATGTGGGAAGTGCTGGGGCAGTTTGGGACAACAGGGCCAAAATGTCACTTTCACAGTCCCAAAGTGCCATTTTCACAGTAAAAAGGCCTGGTTCACTTTTGCTTAGCTTAGTCTGTAACTTGAAAACTATGTACCGTATGGCCCTATAAACTGTGTTGGGATGAAAGCTAGCCACTTTGAGCAATGTGGGAAGTGCTGGGGCAGTTTGGGACAACAGGGCCAAAATGTCACTTTCACAGTCCCAAAGTGCCATTTTCACAGTAAAAAAAAACAGATTCATTTTGCTTAGCTTAGTCTGTAACTTGAAAACTATGTACCGTATGGCCCTATAAACTGTGTTGGGATGAAAGCTAGCCACTTTGAGCAATGTGGGAAGTGCTGGGGCAGTTTGGGACAACAGGGCCAAAATGTCACTTTCACAGTCCCAAAGTGCCGTTTTCACAGTAAAAAAAAAAAGATTCATTTTGCTTAGCTTTGTCTGTAACTTGAAAACTATGTACCGTATGGCCCTATAAACTGTGTTGGGATGAAAGCTAGCCACTTTGAGCAATGTGGGAAGTGCTGGGGCAGTTTGGGACAACAGGGCCAAAATGTCACTTTCACAGTCCCAAAGTGCCATTTTCACAGTAAAAAGGCCTGGTTCACTTTTGCTTAGCTTAGTCTGTAACTTGAAAACTATGTACCGTATGGCCCTATAAACTGTGTTGGGATGAAAGCTAGCCACTTTGAGCAATGTGGG
This sequence comes from Protomyctophum bolini, assembly GCF_963924005.1. NCBI lineage: Eukaryota > Metazoa > Chordata > Actinopteri > Myctophiformes > Myctophidae > Protomyctophum > Protomyctophum bolini. The sequence goes on from NW_027665806.1 coordinate 18,790, forward strand.
AAGTGCTGGGGCAGTTTGGGACAACAGGGCCAAAATGTCACTTTCACAGTCCCAAAGTGCCATTTTCACAGTAAAAAGGCCTGGTTCACTTTTGCTTAGCTTAGTCTGTAACTTGAAAACTATGTACCGTATGGCCCTATAAACTGTGTTGGGATGAAAGCTAGCCACTTTGAGCAGTGTGGGAAGTGCTGGGGCAGTTTGGGACAACAGGGCCAAAATGTCACTTTCACAGTCCCAAAGTGCCATTTTCACAGTAAAAAGGCCTGGTTCACTTTTGCTTAGCTTAGTCTGTAACTTGAAAACTATGTACCGTATGGCCCTATAAACTGTGTTGGGATGAAAGCTAGCCACTTTGAGCAATGTGGGAAGTGCTGGGGCAGTTTGGGACAACAGGGCCAAAATGTCACTTTCACAGTCCCAAAGTGCCATTTTCACAGTAAAAAGGCCTGGTTCACTTTTGCTTAGCTTAGTCTGTAACTTGAAAACTATGTACCGTATGGCCCTATAAACTGTGTTGGGATGAAAGCTAGCCACTTTGAGCAATGTGGGAAGTGCTGGGGCAGTTTGGGACAACAGGGCCAAAATGTCACTTTCACAGTCCCAAAGTGCCATTTTCACAGTAAAAAGGCCTGGTTCACTTTTGCTTAGCTTAGTCTGTAACTTGAAAACTATGTACCGTATGGCCCTATAAACTGTGTTGGGATGAAAGCTAGCCACTTTGAGCAGTGTGGGAAGTGCTGGGGCAGTTTGGGACAACAGGGCCAAAATGTCACTTTCACAGTCCCAAAGTGCCATTTTCACAGTAAAAAGGCCTGGTTCACTTTTGCTTAGCTTAGTCTGTAACTTGAAAACTATGTACCGTATGGCCCTATAAACTGTGTTGGGATGAAAGCTAGCCACTTTGAGCATTGTGGCAAGAGCTGGGGCAGTTTGGGACAACAGGGAACGAACAGGGCCAAAATGTCACTTTCACAGTCCCAAAGTGCCATTTTCACAGTAAAAAGGCCTGGTTCACTTTTGCTTAGCTTAGTCTGTAACTTGAAAACTATGTACCGTATGGCCCTATAAACTGTGTTGGGATGAAAGCTAGCCACTTTGAGCAATGTGGGAAGTGCTGGGGCAGTTTGGGACAACAGGGCCAAAATGTCACTTTCACAGTCCCAAAGTGCCATTTTCACAGTAAAAAGGCCTGGTTCACTTTTGCTTAGCTTAGTCTGTAACTTGAAAACTATGTACCGTATGGCCCTATAAACTGTGTTGGGATGAAAGCTAGCCACTTTGAGCATTGTGGCAAGAGCTGGGGCAGTTTGGGACAACAGGGAACGAACAGGGCCAAAATGTCACTTTCACAGTCCCAAAGTGCCATTTTCACAGTAAAAAGGCCTGGTTCACTTTTGCTTAGCTTAGTCTGTAACTTGAAAACTATGTACCGTATGGCCCTATAAACTGTGTTGGGATGAAAGCTAGCCACTTTGAGCAATGTGGGAAGTGCTGGGGCAGTTTGGGACAACAGGGCCAAAATGTCACTTTCACAGTCCCAAAGTGCCATTTTCACAGTAAAAAGGCCTGGTTCACTTTTGCTTAGCTTAGTCTGTAACTTGAAAACTATGTACCGTATGGCCCTATAAACTGTGTTGGGATGAAAGCTAGCCACTTTGAGCAATGTGGGAAGTGCTGGGGCAGTTTGGGACAACAGGGCCAAAATGTCACTTTCACAGTCCCAAAGTGCCATTTTCACAGTAAAAAGGCCTGGTTCACTTTTGCTTAGCTTAGTCTGTAACTTGAAAACTATGTACCGTATGGCCCTATAAACTGTGTTGGGATGAAAGCTAGCCACTTTGAGCAATGTGGGAAGTGCTGGGGCAGTTTGGGACAACAGGGCCAAAATGTCACTTTCACAGTCCCAAAGTGCCATTTTCACAGTAAAAAGGCCTGGTTCACTTTTGCTTAGCTTAGTCTGTAACTTGAAAACTATGTACCGTATGGCCCTATAAACTGTGTTGGGATGAAAGCTAGCCACTTTGAGCAATGTGGGAAGTGCTGGGGCAGTTTGGGACAACAGGGCCAAAATGTCACTTTCACAGTCCCAAAGTGCCGTTTTCACAGTAAAAAAAAAAGATTCATTTTGCTTAGCTTAGTCTGTAACTTGAAAACTATGTACCGTATGGCCCTATAAACTGTGTTGGGATGAAAGCTAGCCACTTTGAGCAATGTGGGAAGTGCTGGGGCAGTTTGGGACAACAGGGCCAAAATGTCACTTTCACAGTCCCAAAGTGCCATTTTCACAGTAAAAAGGCCTGGTTCACTTTTGCTTAGCTTAGTCTGTAACTTGAAAACTATGTACCGTATGGCCCTATAAACTGTGTTGGGATGAAAGCTAGCCACTTTGAGCAATGTGGGAAGTGCTGGGGCAGTTTGGGACAACAGGGCCAAAATGTCACTTTCACAGTCCCAAAGTGCCATTTTCACAGTAAAAAGGCCTGGTTCACTTTTGCTTAGCTTAGTCTGTAACTTGAAAACTATGTACCGTATGGCCCTATAAACTGTGTTGGGATGAAAGCTAGCCACTTTGAGCAATGTGGGAAGTGCTGGGGCAGTTTGGGACAACAGGGCCAAAATGTCACTTTCACAGTCCCAAAGTGCCGTTTTCACAGTAAAAAAAAAAGATTCATTTTGCTTAGCTTAGTCTGTAACTTGAAAACTATGTACCGTATGGCCCTATAAACTGTGTTGGGATGAAAGCTAGCCACTTTGAGCAATGTGGGAAGTGCTGGGGCAGTTTGGGACAACAGGGCCAAAATGTCACTTTCACAGTCCCAAAGTGCCATTTTCACAGTAAAAAGGCCTGGTTCACTTTTGCTTAGCTTAGTCTGTAACTTGAAAACTATGTACCGTATGGCCCTATAAACTGTGTTGGGATGAAAGCTAGCCACTTTGAGCAATGTGGGAAGTGCTGGGGCAGTTTGGGACAACAGGGCCAAAATGTCACTTTCACAGTCCCAAAGTGCCATTTTCACAGTAAAAAGGCCTGGTTCACTTTTGCTTAGCTTAGTCTGTAACTTGAAAACTATGTACCGTATGGCCCTATAAACTGTGTTGGGATGAAAGCTAGCCACTTTGAGCAGTGTGGGAAGTGCTGGGGCAGTT